>NW_026596149.1:15017567-15048642 GCF_907164565.1 Psammomys obesus
GGGGGGGGGGCATTGAAAAATTCAACCCGCTTCCCCATCATGGTACTAAAAATGTCAAAGTATTTGTACTGATGACATCTTGACAAGATACGGTAGGTTCAAAGGGAAAATGATGTCTATTGTGTGCTCACTCCTTATCCCTGGGGTAAGAACAGACTGGGTGAGATTTTATTGGGAGAATGCAATCAGACAAACGAACTCTTCATCACATTTTATTTCTGAAGAGTGTCAAGGATTGGTTATTTACAATTCCTCCATCTGCATGGTCAAAGTGAAAAGGGCATCTCAATTTTTTTTTAAGTTGTAAGAGGATATTTATTATCTTGAAGCCAAGAAGAGATTGGGGACAACGGTAATGTTGGCCATAATTCGAGGTATCTCCATATAGAAATTGAAAGAAAATGCTGAGACAATTCATGTAGATAATTCAGACCCGAAAACCTCTGTCACTTGAGAGAAAGAGATAAGTGGGGAATAAGTGCTAAATTTTGTTTGTGTTGCCTCTCCCGAGTTGTGTCTATAATTGACTCAATTTATCACATCGCAGGTGCATCTACCTGCATAGTGGTTTTAAGTTGCTGAAAAGACTAGTGCTCATAAATCTTGCACTGATGAATTTAGCACATACATAGGGAAGGATATTACATGGAGGATGATTCACTGAATCCAAGAATGCATTAGCTGCTCATGACCTTGGAGACAATGTACACCAGGATTCCAGACTCCAGCCACAGGCAGAGTAGTTGAAAGTCTGCAAATGTAAGAAGTGGAGGTAGTCTTTATATATTCACAACAGCCGAAGTGCAGAGCAGGATTGCAGTTTCAGTGTGAAATGTCTCCCATAGGCGCAAACATTCGAATGCTTTAAGGTGCTGCTTGGGAAGATGATGGAACGTTTGGGAGGTGAGACTTGCTGGAAGAAGTAGGTGACTTGGAGGAGACACTGGGTTTTATAGCATCTCCTACTTGCTCACACAATGTGACCAGCAGCCTGTCAGACCCACTGCCATCTCTTCCTGGCCACGCTGGACTGTATCCCTCAAACTGTAAACCAAAACAAATCCTTCTTCCCAAATTGAGTCTTATAAGATACTTTGCCAGAGCAATAACGAAAGTAGCTAACGCAGTCCCCACCCACCCAACAACAGGCCCACTACTCCCTCTCACCAAGCATTTTTGCAGGATCAGGGTGTAGCATGGTGTGAGAAGCACTGAAGTTAATCAAATACTGTCTGTTTCAGTATGGTATTGTGCTTTGGGAAGGGTTCAGAAGCTTTTCACCTCCCCAAAAATACTCATAGTTATAGAAATTCAGCCATTGCAGCAACTCAAAAAGAAGTACACTTGCCAATAAGGTGGTGTTATGGAATGAATGTTTGTTTCCCCCAAATTCAGATGTTGAAATTGTAACCACTCACTGGGGTAATGTTAAGAGGCTGGATCTTTGAGAGGTAATTAGGTCATGAGAGAGTCCTTCTCTCCACCTTTCTATGCTTCCAAACTTGCTTCCTAGCTACCAAGGTATTGTAGCCTCTATTCTTCTCCCTCCACACCTAACACATGTAAATTCATATTTCATAGACAATCAATACTTTCTCAAGCCTTTGTCTCACCATTCATTCCAGGAAAGCATCCATAAGGTCCAAACAATTTTAGACTTAATACTGCAATCTTTGTGCTAACAGCAATTCCAAGTTTGATAGGTAATTTGGGTAAAATGTGTTATCTCCAATCTCCTCAAAAATATTCACAGTGGTAGAAATGCAGGCATTGTGGGAACTCAAAAAGAAGAATATTTGTCAATAAGGTGGTGTTAAGGAATGAATGTATATTCCCCCCAAATTCAGATATTGGAATCCTAACCAATCTCTGGAGTGCTGTTAAGAGGTGGTGCCTTTGAGAGGTAATTAGGTCATGAGTATAAACCATAAGGATAGGAGTAAGTGTCCTAAAACAAATTAACAACAACAACAAAATCAAATCAGAGAATTTCCCTCCCTTCCTCCTCCTCTTCCTATTTGCTTCCTCTTTTTCGCTCTCCCCTTCTCTCCTTTTCTTTTCTCTCAACTCTGCCTTATGTACATACAAAAAAAGAGCAACTCTGCAAAGTGAGCTCTCACCAAGCAGGCTGAGCCAAATAGACATTCTCGTTTAAGTGACCATTTATTATCCGGTGTAATTAGTTTTTTCTTTATTCGTTTTTGTTGTTCGCTGTGGCTTTTAATTTAAATATTGATATTAAGTAGCAGGCAGGAGAGCGTAGCAGATGCTATATCCTCAAGGTAATCGTGGGTGTGAGTAATAAGCATTGCCTGTGCCACTGGACTGTTGCTATCTGCAGTTTTAGATGAATGATGAAATGGAAATGACTATGTCTGCCTTCTAGCTTTCTCAAATCTTCAACAAGCTTCTATCTATAATGACTCAGACTATCTTAATCCCAAAGAATTACTCCCCTAATCCCAAAGATCTCAGTCAAAGGATTCCCTCACTCTTGTTTGGGTATTGCATGCCTTTCTTTCCAGTATGAGTCCCCAGTGACAAAGTTTTGATACTTTCTTCTCAGAACACAGGATGTAGATGCACTCATTTAGGGAGTAGCTATAAACTGAGTACTTCCAACATGCAAGTGGTATTAGGGTGAATTATTTCTTATGGCCTCTAACCAGGCCAGAGGAAAAGTCAGGTGTAAATATTTTACAATGTAAAGTAACTGTGAGCAGTTACATTGTACTTTATAGATTAACAAAAGACCGATGCTTAAAGCTTTGTACAAGATGACACTGTGGTGCCATTGCTCTCTGAGGAAAAAGCTGAGATTCAGTTAAGGTGCTTCTCTGAAGTCCTATAACTAGAAAATGGGAGAGCAGGGAGAGAACTATTAAACGAAATGCGAAAGCTTTTTAAATTTTTCAGTATTTCCCACTTCTACGGCTTTAAGGTACCAAGTGATAACCTTTATTTGAAAGAAAAACTAGTCTACTTTTTATTACAATATGCCATGCAAAATGTCTCCATTTGTTATCATGACACCTTGGTCTCAGCTCAGTGCCGGGAATGACCCAGCTGTGATCTAGATTGAGCTACACGCCACCACTACAGCAAGCAGCATGCCATTTTCCCAAAGCTGTTAACATAGTCGTCTTCGGGAGTTGAGGGTGCAGCTCAGCTTTTTAAGTACTTTCCTAACATGTAGAAGTCACTGGATCCCATCCCTAGCATCTGACAGACTGGGTATCACAGCACATGCCTGTAATCCCAACACCACTCAGGAGGCAAAAATGGGAGGATCCACTTGTCATTCTTGTCTACATAGCAAGATTTAATACATTAAATCGTAAAAGAATATATTAAATAAGGCTATTTTTCAAGAGGAAAGCACCAGAAACATTCTTGCATGACTTTGTTTCCCCTTTCCAAGTCTATTAAACATGAATTATGTTTTTCCTCTCTTTATGGACCTTTGTGGGTACCAAATCAAGTTCCTGCAATTTTATGTTCATGCAGAAGTATTTTGACAAAGTTGATTTAAGTGACTTATTATCTTCATATCACACATTTTCCATGCTTGTTTATGCTTCAAAGTCATGAGAGGACTCTCTCATGACCTAGTCCAAAGCCAACGAAAGAGTAAGGATATGTGAGTCATACCAATACCACTTCCAAAATGCCTTATTCCTTATTAATTAATTAATAAGACATAATAAAACAAAATTTTCTGTCACTCATAAAATGGACGCAACTAGAGTGCATGCTGCTCTATGAATGTGGTTACCAGAGCCTATGGACGACAGGAAGTGACGAGAAAAAGGAAGATTTTGCTCAGAGGCTCTAACGATTCAGTTGGAGTCGGGACTGTGCCTTAGCGATCTAATGCACTGCATGGACTGAACACTGGTTACCAGTTAATATTAACACCGTGTGTGTGTGTATATGTGTGTGAGAGAGAGTGCATGCACGTGCGAGTGCGTGAGGTCATGAATGTGTGCGTGTGTGTGTGTTTAACACTAGGCTATTTTAAAAGATTTTTTTTTTATTAAGGCCTAAAGTAGGAAACACAAATGCAAAAGAAAAAGAGATGAGGAAAAATTTGTAGAGATGTAATTAACACAATCTGCCATCCAACAGGTAAGAGAGAAGGATAGAAAAGAATCAACTTGGCGAATGGCGTCGTAACATTGCCCATGGGTACACAGCAGTAGACACATGATTCATAGCTTCTCAAAGAACATCCCTTTGTAAGCTCTGGTCTCTTCAAGTGCTAAACATAATAAAACATATTACATGTAATGAGATATGGCAGTGCACAGTTCACCAAGGATATTTGCAGACCAGTATTAAAATTCTGCTACAATAACCCTAACACTTCGTGGAGTAGGTGGAAAGGAAAGCCATGCAGCTTATAATTTGGATGAATCACATTGCTTTAGCAATTTGCAATCTTTCTCATAGGATGGAAAATTACTTTAAACAATAAAAGTATTACAAGAATATTGGCCTTAAGTTGGACTTAAGACTGGAGTAATAATCATATATTCTCAGAGAAATGTAGGAACTACAATCTTAAATAAATGAATCCTGTCAAGGTGGAATAATGGCCACTAGGCTTTCTTCCCATCTAAAACAACAAGAAAAGGAAGTGGACAAAAGAGATGAATTCATGGTGTATGAAACCATTTCTCCCCGGCAATAAAGGTCAGTAATACCTGAGAGATGAGAAACAAAGAACTTAAACTTAGAGAAATCCCTTCAGAGATATTTCAGGCCACAGTGTGGAGTAGCTCAGTGTAGGCAGAGCCTGACAACCTCCGTGAGTTACGGACATGACACTGAGGTGTAGAGCGACAAAGACAGCTAATGTTCCAGCTGAGGAGGGAAGACTTGCTCCGAGTGTAAACGGCATGGTGGCCATGTGCTGCGGTCCTAGATTAAAAAGTCAGAGGGAAGTGAGTTGAATGCACCTGGCATTCATCTCTCTCTGCTTCCTGGCTGAGGATACCATGTGACCAGCTGAGGATACCATGTACCTCAGCTCCTGCCACCACACCTTCCTTCCCTGCCACCAGGGACTGTGAGCCAAACTGTGAGCCAAAATAAACCAGTTCTTCCTTGAAGTGTTTTTATCAGCTGTTTTCCTCAAGAATAATTAGAAAAGTGACTAACGAAACAACCTGCTTCATATACGAAGACACGCATAGATAAGAAATAACTTGGAAAAGATGTTTCACGCTAACACACTAATCAAAGTAAAATTTTAGGACAGGAAAATGGTTTAATTTTACTATCAAGAGAAGTTATGCATTTATATTTAAAATTAGGCATTGAAGTATAAAGCGATTCAGTACAAAGACCTCACCCATCCACCGAAACTACCTTCTTTTATGGCAGGATTTTAAGCAGTGAGGTCTTGGGATAGTGGTATGATAGGTGGCTGATGAAAGATAAGCCGTGGGCAGTGCCATGTGCATGGCTACAGAAAATTAGTAATCATCTTGCCAAAAGCAATGGCAAAGGGCAGAGAGGAATGTTCTGGATCAGGAGGAAGTTAGGATCATAAAACTGGGAGAGTCCCTGATGGCAACAGTAACCAATTAGGGGATAAAAGGCCATCTGAGGAAACAACTTCTTTCAGGGGAAACTAAAGAAGAAGTTTTCTACAGGGGAATGACACCGAGACATGCCCAGTGAATGAGATGAGGGGAAATGAGTTAACATTAGAAGGCCTAGCCGATGAAATGGAACAGAACAGGAAGCTACCGCATGTATCTCCAAGATGAACAGCCACCCCAGAGAGACTTCATCTGAGGTTTTTCCTGCCCATATCAACAGGAACAGATAAAAGTTCACAAAGGGCTTGGGAGAGCAAGCTAAGCTGTAGGAAGCCATTGATGGCGTGGAATTTTATGAAAGAAGGAGGAGATAGAAAGACCTAGATGGGACAGGACTTCAAAAAAGAGACCAACAGACCCAAAAATTCAGGCCCTGGAGGCCCTGAAGAGACTGATACCCCAACCAAGGACCATGCATGCAGAGGACCTAAAACCCTGGCTCAGATGTAGCCCATAGACTCAGTATCCAAGTGGGTTCCCTAATAAGGGGAGCAGGGGCTGTGTCTGTCATGAACTCAGGGGCAGGCCCTTTGATCACCTCCCCCTGGGGGTTGCAGCCTTGCCAGGCCACAAAGGAAGACAATGTAGCCAGTCCTGATGAGACCTGATAGGCTAGGGTCAAATGGAAGGGGAGGAGGACGGCTCCTCTTAGTGGACTAGGAGAGGAGCATAGGGAGAAATAAGGGAGGGAGAGTGGGATTGTGGAAGACAAGGGAGGGGTCACAGCCAGGATACAAAGTGAATAAATTTCATGAAATATGCAGGCAAATGATGGGAACTAGAAAAGATCATCCTAAGAGAGGTATCCCAGAGGCAGAAAGACACATATGATATATACTCACTTATAAGTGGATATCAGACATAGAATATAGGATAAACATACTAAAATCTGTATACCTAAAGAAGCTAAGCAAGAAGGAGGACCCTGGGTAAGATGATCAATCATCACTCAGAAAGGCAAGCAGGATGAACATCAGAAGAGGGAGAAAACAGGGAATAGGACAGGAGCCTACCACAGAGGGCCTCTGAAAGACTCTACCCAGCAGGGTAATCAAAGCAGATGTGAGACTCATAGCCAAACTTTGGGCAGAGTACAGGGAATCTTATGAAAGAAGGGAGAGGAGAAAGACCTGGTGTGGGAGGAGCTCCACAAAAAATCTGGCCCAGGGATCTTTTCTGAGACTGATACTCCAATCAATGACCATTCATGAAGATAACCTAGAACCCCTGCTCAGATGTAGCCCATGGCAGCTCAGTATCCAAGTGAGGTCCCTAGTAAGGGGAACAGGGAGGGACTATCTCTGACATGAACTCAGTGGGTGGCTCTTTGATCACCTCTCCCTGAGGTAGGAGCAGCATTGCTAGGCCACAGTAGAGGACAATGCAGGCATTCCTGATGAGACCTGATAGGCTAGGGTCAGATGGAAAGGAAGGATGATCTCCCCTATCAATGGACTTGGAGAGGGGAATGGGAGGAGATGAGTGAGGGAGAGTGGTATTGGAAGAGGCTGAGGGAGGGGCTACAGCTGGGATACAAAGTGAATAAACTATAATCAATACAAAAATAAATAAATTTTTAAAGTGAATATATTGTAAAAAATAATTTTAAAAAAAGAAGAAAAGGTCTGACCAGGAGAGGAATAGTATGAGTTGAGAAGAAAGCCTGTTCTAAATGTCTATTTATTAGTTAATATGAGACTCATCTAAGATGGCCACAGAAGCCAATAGACATGCATGTAAAGGCACAGAGCTCAGGTTGATAGAAAATATGGCAAGATTTCTGAAGGGCTCAGGAGTCTCTGGCTCTAAGCTATTTAAGCCCTCTTTCATCTTCCTCTTGTTATCCATGAACTCCAGACTCAAATTAGTAATCTAGGCCTATTCCTGCCAGCATGTCCCATAAAGATATAAACGGAGATACTCATGTTCACAAATAGGCATACACAGATATGAAGATATATAGATAGACTGATACCATGGAACATAGATTCACAGATGCATGTACAATGTATAATTGGAAGGATGGCTGCTTGTTATTCCAAAACTCAGATGTGCTTTACAAGCAAAGAGAAATGTTCCAAGCTTTGGCTCCAGACATTTCTCAGAACTAGGTGATAGGTCAGAGATGGAGGGAGAAGAACAAGAGTTCTCACTTTTTCCAAACCTGCTCTTTTGTTTCCCCACTACACCAGTAGCTGGCTGGCTTGTTCAGTGAACATAAATGTACTTCTACTTCCTTCACCAGATGTCTCCAGTCCACTTAGGTGCATCAAGAAATCAGCACTTTTTCTTAACACACACACACAGACACAAACACACACACACACACAGCCTTGTGAGTGATGTAACATTTGAGTCAACCACGCTAAGACTCTGAACTTACACAAAGTCTCAGGTATTTCAAAACCTCAGCCTCAGCCCACTAAACCAGCCCTAAGGCTTTTATGAGCGCTGTAATCCCCACCTGAACACAAGCAACAATAATGTGATGGGTTATAACCACGGAGGTGGCAGCCTGCACCTTCCATGAATGCTTATCGCAATTTATTGCACGCAGGCTCCGTGTTAGGCAAGCCCTCTTGAATTACTAGGTAGCCGAGTGGTTTTGTTAGTTAATTCTCTGTGATAACACAGCAATAACAATTAACTCTATCATACTCAAAAGGAAGTAGCCCGGTATACTGCCCTGTGGTTTAGAAAACAGAGGTAATTACAACTCTACCCTGTAATTTTATGGTTTATCTATCTCTATAAGCATGCCACTTGATGGTAACAATGGAGATACTGTGCAACTTTTCATTGAGAAACCGGGGAACCATGCAAAATGTTGGAAGTATTCACTCATAAAAACATGAAAGGGAGGGCTGGGGAGAAAGTTTGGTAGTGAATAGTTTGCTGTGAAAGCATGAGGACCTGAACTTGAACCCCCAAATAAAGGCTAGAAGACACTGTTTCTACTTGTTTCCCAGAACTGGCAGAGGCAGAGGTGGGGAGGTTTCAGGGACTCAGTGGCTGTCAATCTAGCCAAAACTCCAAAATGGCAAGCTCACAATTGAGTGAGAGACCCTGTCTCAGGAAATTAGGTGGAAGGCTGAGGAAAGGATTCTGTGAGTAAAATGTTTGCCAGGCAAACTTGAGGGCCTGCATCCAAGGCCCACCCAAATACTCAGAAACATAGGGCAGAATTGTACATCTGTTGTCCTTAGGTCCTAAAGGGAGACGGGGACAGTGAGACAGGCAAATCCTGAAAAGCCAGTGGGCCAGTGAGCCTGACATATACAGCAGGAAACAAGAGATGCTGTCTCCAACCGGACGAAAGGTGAGGGCTAACATTTTGAAATTATTCTGTGACCTCCACATACACAGGAGAAGGTGTGCGCCACATTCACACCCATGAATGCATGCATACGCACTACACACACACACAAAGACACACACACAAAGACATACACACACACACACATTTTAAATAAAAATAAAGTCAATAGCAAAGGAAGACACTCAATGTTGACCTCTGGCCTCCACACACGATTCCACCTGTTAGTACGTGCTCATGTGTGTACACACGTGTGCGCGCACACACACACCAAAAAAAATGAGATTTTTAATAAAGACATAGAAGTTAAGACTTTCTGCATTCCAGTTTTAACTGCAGTGATGAAGAGACTTAAATGGAAAAAGACTAACGTGGGAGACCGGAGTTCTCTGACCATCAGAGCTTCATTTTCAACATTCTACGTACAACTGAGTAAACAGCATCTTGTTCATGATGACTGTAAACAAAAGCAGGGAAATATGTTGTGTACTCATGGGTGGCCTATGGTCCATGATGGCTGACTGTTTGCCAACACAGCTCTACCGGCCTTTCTCCCGGTGGTCCTTACACATGATGAAGGTACTGGCTCAAGATATACAACCTTGATTAAATTCTGCCCACTTTCCGGTTGTGTGGTTCTGAGTAAGTTGTTTGCTCCATCGAGTTTAAGTTTCTCACTCACAAAGTTGGATGAATAAAGCTCTTACATTATTATTGAGATAGCATGAGTTGCACGCTATGAGTTGGAAACTCTAAATACTAAAGTAAAAAATAATACTGGATTTATGCACTACACACACACACACACACACACACACTAGTAATCTAATAGGCTATACTTACAAACAGGCAACATAGGTAAGAAAACTAAAAAGTTTGTAATATTTGTGGGTTGAAATCTAATACACACTGCTTTTTTAGACTTTATATATTTTAAAATGTGTTACTATCCTTTCAGCTGCATAGTGATGCATATTCCATTAAGCAAGACCATGTAGAAATAGTTGCACAGCTAAGAACAAAATCTCATGTAATCAGCCATGGTAACTGTTGAGATTATGAAACAAAATAAACTTGAACTGAAAGAAAAACATCCCCAGAATTGTATTGTATAATAACTTCCTGTGTCCTGAAAGAGGAGGTCTATTGGTATAATATTCTTGCGGAACATATAAAATGTACCCTTGTTCATTCAAATGCTGATTTCTCTACCCCACTATCTGGTTTCAATACGGACATTGCATTGTGATGCCTATTCTAAGCATCCCTGTCTCAAGTTTGTGTAAAGATGCCACCATTTGTTCTCTGTGTTGTCAATAAAACAACCAACCAGCCAGTGCTTTGCAATGGTGAGAATAGGGTGGGACATCCTGGTTCAAGAAGAGGAAAAGGAAGCACGTAGGAGGAGGAGGGAGCAGAGAATCCAGGAGAGGTCTTGGAACCACGAGAAGAGATGAACCAGACCTATGATATTACTAAAAGCAAATATAATGGATGAAATCTGAATGGTAGGAAATTATGCTGGCTTGGAGGTTTAGGATGGAATCACTATTGCTCAGCATTGTGCTCTAGGTTAATGAAGTAAATCAAAGTCTCTCTGTGGTGATTTGAGTACACAGCTTGTTTAGGAATAACAGCTGTTTAACTAAAAGATATATCAATAGTAAATATTAATACCTATAATAGAGATCAGATTGAGTTTTCTTCTGGTCAAAAAGCATTTGTCTATCAGACTGGAAAATTACTAATAGTATGTGGAATACATTATGAATATCCTCTACTATAATAAAGAGATAAAACTATGTAAGTCTTGAGATCTATTTCCTCCTATTATCCAGTCAGAAAATAAAAGGTAGTTTAAGTTAATTAATGGCAACTTGAAATAAAAATAGGCAAAGAGAAATAATTAGACATACCTGTGGTTACAGCTTAGGAATTCATGGAATGAGAAAACACCTTAACGAATAATGCCTTTAATGTTCAAGCATGAGGACCAGAGTTCAGGCTCCCAGAACCCACGTAAAAGCTGGTGGGTGTGATGGCCCACCTACAATTCTCATGTTCAGAAGGTAGGGTCAGGATATCCTTGGAGAAAACCCACTAGCTCATCTAGTTGTTTCATAATCTCTGAGTTTAACTAAGAGATCGTGCCTCAAAGAATAAGATAGAGAGTAATGGAGGGATAGTCCCTACATCAGCCTTGGGACTCCCAAGCGCGCGCACACACACACAGACGCTAATTTTCAAGATCGATGTAAAAAGGATGTCCCTCTGTCTCTTTCCACAACAAAACCCAGCCTGAAGCACACAGGATTTCTTTTGCTGGTGGTAGACCATGTTTAACATAGATTGCCTCTTTTTCCTATCATTCACTTGTGCTCCCTCTGAGACTACGTCATCATCAACTCATTCAGAACGTACCTTCTGAAAGTTATTTTCTCAACCTACTGACAAATGAGTCATTAACTGGCCAAAGACAGTGAAGAAAGAAATCTACTCCCACTAAGTATTCATTGAGCCTTGAGTGAATTTTTTGTATCTAGTCAAAAGACTTAAATTTTTTATATAGATGAACAACAGCATCAACAATGGAAAGATAAATTCATGTTAATATTTTCTGTAAAACAAATAAAAATTTTCCAAGTACAAGATACTTGAAAGGTGCATGCATATCTCAAGTGTTTGCATTTGTCTAAAGAGACACTGGGAACTTGCACAGAATAAGACCAAAGAAGATGTTCTACTGGGAAGAAATGTATTTTGGAATCAGAACTATGGGTAAAATTTGATAAGATTATTGAATGTTAATGGACAACTTATATACTTTTTCTAGATCTCAATTTGTTTGTGTAGTAGTGTAATAATGCCTTCCTCACTGTGTTGTTGAGACAAATAACAAATATGTACAAAATGTTTATCAACCTCTTACAAATATTCATAGATGAAGAGTGGTTATTACTATTAATATTAGACTCTTCCATTTGTATTCTGTGAAGATCAAAAATGGGCTATTTTGTCATAAAACAAGAGTGATGCTAACACATGTAACAGTAGGTAGATGCCATGCATCAGCCTTGAAGATGTAGTCATTTACCCAAAGTCACATAACTTCTTATGGTGAATCCAGATCTGAACCCAGGCAGGTTGGCTACCCAGTGCTGCTAAGCTGTTAATCATTGCACTCTAAATTAAGTGTGTTCTTCACACCGCATCTGAATTCTTAATCGTGTCTCAGGAGCAGCTGGCTCCTGGGGTAATTCTGAATTCCAGACTAGGCTGTAGACCTTATGTGAAGTGCGAGTGGCTTTCCTGTACAGTTTAGTTACAATGTGCTAACACTGCTTTGTGGATTTTGCCCCTTGTTTCAGCCACCAGGTATTTTGGTTCCAGTGACAAAACTAACCAATACTGCATGGTCTTAGTGTTATGGGCATCCTTTTTCTTCTCCTTCTTCTTTATTGTTGCTTTATAGTTTTGTTGTGCTGTTGTTTGTTTTTTAGTGTTTTGAGGCAAAGTCTCAGAATGTAGTTCAGGCTGACCTGAAACTCAACATACAGCCCAGACAATCCACCTGCTTTAGCCTCCCAAGTGATGAGATTAGAGGAATGAGCTGTAGTGTCTAGCAAAGTAGCTCTTCTTATAGGAAGTCAAGGTCAATTGGATTAGGGCCCAGTCATGAAGTCATTTTATCTTAGTCCCTCCTTAAAAGATATTTGCAGATACAGTCACATTCGGAAGTAATCAAGGTGAGTGCTTCAAGGTAGGGACTTGGTAGACACAAACATGGCTCATAACATCAGCAGCTGTGATGTCTGCTTGAAATTAGCTCCTTGCTGAAGAGAACCTCTTTTCTTCTTTACTTCTGTTTGTTTAGTTTGGAGTGTGCTTGTGTGTTTGTGTGTGTGTGTATGCCTGTGTACACATGTGCAAGGGGGCATACCAAGTTGGCCTTGACCTCTCAATATAACTAAAGATGACCTTAAACTTCTAATCATCTTGACTCTATCTCCCAAGTGCTGGAATTACAGGTGTGTACAATAGCCTAGTTTTTCTTATAGTAAATTCTGTCTATTAGACTAAGTCTGTGGTTCTTGCTCATGAATGTGCCTGCCTGATAACAGTATTTAAGAATCAGAGAACGGGGCTAGAATATGATGAAGTGATGATGGATTTACATCAGCATAGTGTTTAAGAGAAGCTTCACGTAAACAAAACCCCCAAGAAGGTGAAGAAGCAGGGCCTTGCTTTCTTGGGGCAATAGCATCTTCTGGCAGAAAAGGTATAAAAATAAGGCACTAAAATTCTCGGTGAACATTGTGCAATGCTCATTGCGACAAGTCCCTGCAGAGCAAAGAGTTATTCAATAATCCTTGCTCGGATGGGCTGTCTTTCCACGCATGCATATCAGGAATTGCCAGGGGGGAGCTGGGAAGTACTAAGCAATATTCACCTTAAAAGAATAATTACCGAGAACTGCAAGGCTGAAAGGGATCTTTCAGTTCATCTAACCCACCTTTTGCATTTTACAGAGGTAGACCCAGAGAAAAGAATTCGTTTGACCAGATTCAGTCACGTGGTTGACTGTGGATCTTCCGGTTCTTGCAGTTCAAGGGTCTTTTCACAGCACTGCTGTAGGATTTCAACATTAATAATTGGAATAAGCCTTAAGTTCACTGGAAGAGATAACTAAGGCTCTGCCTCCATCAAGAATGCCAAGGTCTCAGGTAATTGTATACAACTTATTGCTCAAGGAACTCTAATAAACCTTCATGAAGTCCACATAAAGGACAGATGACAGCCCTTAGCCTTCACAAGGGAGTAACAGCATCATCACCATATGCTCTTTGTTATGTTGTGTTCTGTCTGAAACTGCGCGATACACTCCCTCTGGTTCTTACCCAGCTCCATGCCTCATTCCAGTTGCTTTTCTGTCCTCTCCCAGCTTTCCTGAAAGTGACCCCTGTATAGGTGGCAATCTGCCCCTTAGGGTAGTAAGAGCTGAGTTATTACTTCATCCTCATTAGTCTCCAGGAATGCCCAGGGCAGCATTGCCTGCTTGTAGAAACCCAAGTGCTGGCAACCAACAGAAATCTGATGACAAGGATAACAGTGTGAAGAAAGGCCATGCCAGAGCGTATTCTGTTAGCAGTTTCCAGATTATCATCTTGCGAGGTTCTCAGTAGGGCATATATGTTTTCATGCTATGAAACAAAGGCTTTTGTTTTCTGTCTAGAATTTTAAAAAGAAGTGCAATGTTATTTCTATAGTTAATAGCTCTGCCTCGGGCCCTGGAGCATTGCGCATACACTTCTGACGGTGGACCCAAAGAAGTAAAACAGCTCAACTCACTATGATACCTGAGCGTACAACCTTGCCTACCTAAGCTGTAAGTTTCCACGGTGTGCTGGCCTAAGAGAGTACTCCACATATATCAAATTTTCCTACATCAACTGAAGATTAATTTTCTTACAAACATCATAAACTTTAAGAATAGACATTTGCTGACAGTTAGTGGCTCTCAACCTTCCTAATGCTATGACCCTTGAAAGCAGTTCCTCATATTGGGGTGATCCCCTGCTCCCAACTGTAACCCTTTAATGCAGTTACTTACCATGTGGTGACCGCCCATCAACCATAAAATTACTTTGTTGCTACTTCATAGCTGTAATTTTCCTACTGCTGTGAATTGTAATGTAAATACCTGATAGGCAGGTTATCTGCTATACAGCCACCAAAAGGGTCACAGCCCACAGGTTGAGAACCACTGTATAGTCACTTATATTTCCAAAGCACTGAAGCAGATAATGGTTATGAACTAACATGAAGTTCATATTTGCTTCTGCTAAGATGATGAGTCAGATTCAAAGAGCTCAAAAGATTTCAGCTGTTTCTTAGTTCTTTTTAAAACTTGAGACTCTGAGGCCAGAATGGTTGAGCTTATACAGATTGGAACAAATATAAGACCAGCCTGGAAAAGACCCTGTCTCAAAAACAACAACCAAACAAAATAATACTAAACAAACAAAGCTATGTCATGGCATTAGCCCACTGAAGGCCTTGGATTTGTGCTGAATGAGCAAGAATAAGAAGTGTACAAATGCTCTCAGAATTGAATTGCCCCCATATTTGTGTATATACGTCTCTAATACTTCAACTTTGAGTCTTCATTAGTAGCTTTTATTAATCACATTCCATGACAGAAATATCAAACATGAACCTCTTATTTATATTTCTTTAATTTTTCTGCTTGCTCTATTTTCCATATCCCTTTTTGGCTTGTGTGTTAATATATTATACATAATTCTGAAGTTGGTAAAGATCATTTCTTCTAAGTATACAGTAAATGTCGATGGTATTTATATTTCTGGTCTTTCTCCCATTCTTCCTTTCCTCTCTCACTAGGTTCTTTGCTTCAGTTCTTATTTATAACATCATGGCATACAGAATTATGACATTATATATGTCATGTATACTTCATATATGTGTCACACATATTTCCTACTGTGTATATTTTTCTTTCCCAGCAGGTTGGCTACATGTATATATGCATGTATGCACACACATATTTGTATTTTTATTTATGTGTCTTTATGTTTCTACGTGAAATCTAGGATCCACAGATAAGTGGAACATGTTTGTCTTTTTGACAATCTTCAGTCTTTTCTGTTGTCAAACAAATGACATCATTTTATTTTTATTCATGTCTGTGTAATACTCCATATTCCTTATCCATTCATTTGTGGATGAATAGATACCAAAACTGATTCTACATTATGAATAGTGCTTCATTAATTGCTTTATTTCTTCTAATTTGGTTCAAAATCTTCTCTGTCACATATTTTAATGCGGCTACACTAATTTTTTCTAGACTGTTTGCTTAGATATATTTTCCAATTCTTTCACTTTCAAAGGACTGCCTTTGCCACTGAGGTGAATTTTTAGAGGCAACATGTGAATCTTTTTCTTTTAAAAAAATCTGATATGCTAGCCTAGGTCTTTTGATTGGTAGAGTGACACTATTAACGTTCAAACTTACTGAAAAGCATATTATCAATTGTGCCGTCTTGTTCTCTTTGTCATGTGTGTTATTTTCCTAACCCTCACTTCCCTGTTTGTTATTCAGATGTAAGTTATTCTTTCCTGTGGCTTCATGGGTGTGTTTATCTTTCTCTTCACTGTGTAAGATTTGGGGGTGTATCTTCTGTATTGCTGACTTAGTGGCCACAACCCCTATGGTTTCTATTTATCATAGAAGGGATGATAAGAAGGAAAGCTTTGCTGAATATAGTCATCTAGTTTAGCAATTACTGCTCTTCAGAGCTTCAAATACATCACTCTTGGTTTCTAGAGTGTCTGGTGGGAAATCTGATGGGTTTGCCTTTATGGGTGACTTATTGCTTCCCCCGTGAAGTTTTCAATATTTGTTTGTTGATGTTTATAATATTACATGATGGGATCTCTTATGGTCTTGTCTGGTATAAGCTCTAAATGTCTCCTGTGGCTGGTTGGCCATCTCTTTACTAATACCATGGGTATTTGCTGCTACTAATATATTGAATATATTTTCTGTTCCTTTAGTTTTAACTTCTTCTTCTGTGCTCATGATTCATAGATTTGGTCTTCCATGTTTTCTATAGGTCTCATGTAGTCTGTTCATATGCTCTTATAATCTCATTACTATAGTTTCTGAATCTTTAAACCATTTACTTCTCTTCAAGTCTTCTATTTGACCCATTGTACTGGTGAGACTTTCTGCTGAGTTTCTTATTTGTGTTTTTTTTTATTTTTTTTTTATTTTTCAGCTTGCCTATCTCTTCATTGAATTCTTCTTTCATGTCCTATATTGACTTCCTTATTTCATTAATCTATTTGTCTGTGTTCACTTTGAATTGGTTCAGAAGTTTGTGTCCTTTGCCAGTTTATATTAGACTCTTACCAGTTTTTTGTTGTTTTTGGCTGTCCAGAATTTGTTTCTGCTGCCCCTCAAAACCACCATGGGGACCTTAGCCACTAAGCAAGGCCAAATTTTTCTCACCCACTAAGCAAGTCACATGGAGAGAAATGACTGAAAACCTAGAGCCCTGGGCCAGCCTGTTGGGCAAGGACAAAAACACCCCTGCATACCAAAGCCCACACCCAGAGGCTGTTTGTCATGCTTCAAGTATTACCAGATGAGAACCAAAGGGCAGGAACAGAATAGGTTTTGTGAAGCTTGTGATAAAGGTCAAAGATAGCTCTTCTCCCATTTTTGAGTCTTCTCATATGTAAAATAGTGTCTACAGACACCCACCATAACCAGTAAATGAATAGTACATTGTGTACTGAGATACTGGTTCCTAAGAAAGGGAGTAATCAAAACAAGACTAGAATCCAATTCATAATCAAGGAATATAGAAGAGGGGAAAGTAAGTAGATAGGAGAGAAGATGAGGAAATAAGGAGAGAATAGATGTGGCGGTTGCAGCCAAAGGTAAAACAAAAAGAGAAAGAAGTAAGGAAACCCAATCAACAAACCTCAAACAGTCCTATCACTTGGGAGACTGAAGCAGGCAGACCCCCCTACCTCTAGGCTAAGCTTCACTCTTTGGAAAGCCTGCCATAAAGAGGAAAGGGTAACTGAGCAAGATAACATTTTTCCACTAACTCGAAAGTATCTCTGCTAAATAAGAAAGATGCAAAAATGGAGGAATGAACACTGGGTGTGGGTAGAGTCTACATGCAGTCCTACTGTGTGCACAGGAGCTGACTCTCCCCTCACCAGTCCCTGAGTGGGTATGATCATCAGGCCTTTCTCAATACAGTCTACTCCAAGCTATGGCTCAGTCCACATCTCTACCTCCCAGAACACTACACGGTTCTGACTCAAAGGTTTTCCCCTTCTATCTGCAGGTATTCTGCAGGCTAAACTGCTGATTATAATCCCATGACACTAGCTCTGGCTTTTCACATTGAGTCATGCTGGAGGGAACTTTGCCTCTACAAATACCTAGTCAATGACTCAGCCAGGGTCTTTTCCATGTGCTCCTGTGTCTCATTAGGCTTTCTGTAGTCTCTGATGTGTGCGTTCATTTTATTTTGTATCTCATTTTCTCAGTACCCTGACCGGTAGGAGGTTGATATGGACAACACTACAGAAAAGACAAACGTGGTGGGAATGTTTCTCAAATGAGATTTTGTGCTGACCTGTAGCATTAGGGTAGGCCTTTTGCTCATCAATGAAGAGCAGAATCAACGAACACTTGCTATTGTGTCTCATTCTCCCACCCAAAATGAGATCCTTGCTTTTAATTTAAACCCACCTGCTGTAACTTTAGTCAAATGTCTAGCTGCATGTGTCTTGAAAACTAAGACCAATGCTTTCTTGTTGCTTTTTTCTTATTTTTCATAGCCTTGTGTTATAAACTCAGTTGTCTCCACTAAACTCAATACAAAATTCATGCCTTTTATACAATTGTCATATTAGTTTCCTATAACCTTGAGGAAACATCCAGCACAAGCCATCCATGTGTTATGTGGTTCAGTCCATTTTATTTACTTTGCCTCTTACTTAACCCTTCTTTTTAACCAATAGTTTTCTCTGGTCTCTGAAAAGAGCCAACCTCTACGGTATGTGCTTTAGTCTCTTGAGAAAATGAAATTGATAGTGGTACTGGTGGTGAGATAGACACTAAGCAGGCAGAAATGTTTGCTTTCCCCAGCTTGGAACAGGCCTACATCATTGCTGTGCTCTGGATTCATCCCTTACCTCTGTTCTGTCCATCTGCTCTGAAGCTAATTCTCCATTAATCAGACAGCTTCCAACCAGAGCAAGCTAATGTCCACTTGGGGCCATATGTGCCCTCAGTTTCATTTTGGATCTTATCCACCAAGCTGGACTATCCCATGTACTAATCCTTCACCATCATCATTACCACATCCTTCTTCCAGCTCTCTCTTGAAACATTCAACCAAGTCCTCGTTCCAGCTTGCTCCTGCAGGTGTGAAGCTGCAGGTGTTTATCTGTTTACCTGAAGTCAGCACAAATCAGGGCAGTTCCCTTAGCAACCAAAATTAATATGTAGGGGAGTCCCAGGCTCAGGCAATGTTTCCTTCCAATTATATTTACTCATTTTGGTAAGGTGTGATTTAATTCGCTGGGTTTCATGATAAACTCTACCAAGCCCATTCTCTTTTCAAATGCAATTTGTGATTCCATTTATGTGAAAAGACACTGCATTAAATAAAAATTAGTCTTAATATTAAGTCCCTCTGTTCTCTGAGCAGGAAACTCATTGCCAAGCTATTCTCATTTACAGTAATACATCTTTGCTTTGAAAAGTGCGATAGCAAAAAAAAAAAAAAAAAAAGTGCGCGAAGGAGAAGGAAACTGTGCTTCAAAATGTCAAACAACATCTGTTTCCCATTTCTGAGAATTACAGAGCTGTCTCTAGCCCTTTAACCCTTTAGCCCACATTGTATCTGTCCCTCCATGGTTTATGAGCTTTATCTTCAGAAGCCTTTCAGTAAATGAAACCTGATACAGAAAGTGAATCTCTTCTTTAGGCCCTCTCTGAGGATTAGGGACAAGATTTATTAGAACAACACTGCTCACACTGTGATGCTTTAAGGTCATGTCAACATTTCAATTACAAACCCATGCTTCCAAGGGTGTGCACCCAGCCTCAACAAAATTCTCCTCCAGCTCTATATTTAGAAAGTGGGGTAGAGGTTTGAGGGTCCGTGTTTGATATATTTAAACTTGATATGATATATAAGATTGACCTTCCTGACTGTAAGAAGTTAATGTCTTATAGATGTAGTACTTTGTACTTCAGAATTGTATCCCAAAGTCTGAACAAAAGTGTAATGCTTAGATTATAAGTAGATTAATCTGAAGCACAAGGTTAAATTAGATTATATTTAGTAATTACAAAATGGGTCTATACTTCCACATGTATTTGTAGGACAAGGAAGATGCTGTGGAGCTCTCGTCCAGCACCAGGTCTATCATATTATTTTTCTAACTGAAACTTTACATCAACTGGCCTGCTTTGGTCTCTTTGAAAGGATCTTCAGAGCTTCTCTTATGCTATTCAGACACAATGGCTGAGAGATCTGCTCTATCCAAGGATCAAGGTCAGCTAACCACACATCTGTGACTGCACTTGAGTTTATCTCAATTGCCCTTCTTCTTATATCTCAACTTCCCACTCCCTCTACTTAGTATTTTCTGGCTTTGCTTCATCATGGCTCTTCCTCACTGCCCTACCTCTAGAATGCTGCACTTTCATGTTACCTGACACTTGGCTGTACCCTTCAAGCAACACTCACATCCTGAATTCCTGATTGGTCCAGATTTTGTAAAAGATCTACTGGGCATTTGTTGATTTCCTTGAAGCTTGTAAGTCTTCAGTTGTGGTCCATTCCAAGATGTTTGTGTGGTTTTGGTTATTGATGATTGTTTTGTCTTTGAAACAGTGTCCCTCTATGTAGCCCAGGTTGGCCTTGTGCTTTAAATCCTTCTGCCTTTGTGGTCAAGTGCTTGGATTATAGGTAGGCACCATCATACCAAGCTTGGCTACATGATATTATGTTCGTGTTTGTATTTGTGTGCGTGCATGCTCATGTGTTCCTGTGTATGAGGTTGCACCTGTATGTGCATGCATGTGGAGGCCAGAAGACAACCTCAGATATTATTCCTTAGTATCTGCCCACCACTCGTTGCCTGACTTTTCTGAGATGGGGTCCTTTACTGGCCTGACACTAACAGGCTAGACTGGCTGGCCAGAAAAGCCCAAGAATCTGTCTCTGCCTTGCTAGTACTGAAATTACAAGTGTGTGATGCCATGCCCAGCTTGTTTAAAGCATGGGTTGTATGGATCAAACTCAGATCCTAGTGGTTGCAAAGGAAGTACTTTATTAATTGGGCCATCTGCCTACCCTCTTGTTTGTATGTCTTAAAGAAATAAAATAAGTGAGATTTGGTGTGTAGCCCTATATACTATTAGGAAGTCCATTATAGTAAAGTTCTTAAAGTGGCCTTCAAAGGGCAGCCCATAGAACAGTGTACTTTTGTTATTGAAAGTTTTAAGTAACTTCTCAATTATTTTACACCTGTATAGAACACCAATCATAATATACATATTCATAAACCAGGCTTTGATGTTTTCTTCTCTGCTAAACATCTGGCACCTAAAACATTATAGATGCTCAACAACTAGTCAGTGAATGGTAAAATAAAAACATTCCTAAGCATATCAATATCTCTTACTCAGTTCTCAAAGCCTTAGTCAAAAAAATGACTTACAATCAGATTGCCTCAATGGAAAAAAAGTATCTATCACAATAAAGAAACAAATATCTGTATGTTGGCAACTGAAATGAGGTGTCAGAGAAGACCCTCAGAGATCTAAGTAAGTAATTAAAAAACAAAACAAACAAACAAAAAACCTCTACAATGTTTGTCCTTAAATACCATGTAGAATTTGAAACTGAAATAAAAGCTTAGCTTTTTCTTTCTCACTCATCATCTCCTTTTCCTAAAATACTGGACAATATCTCAAAGCTACCATCTTTTTTCTTTGTTTTTGAAACAAGGTCGCAGTATAGGGCCTAGACTGGTCTTAAATTCCTACCTTTAATAATCCTCCCATTTCAGTCTTCAAAGTAGTCTGTATTTCAGGTGCATGCCACTGTACTAGAAATCAGTATTTTTTTAAATATGCAATACACCCAAGAAAAAGAGCAATGGGTAAAAGATGCTTTCCAGGACAGCCTGATAACCTGACTCTGACCCACAGAATTCACTAGGGAATGAGAAAATTGAGTCTGGAAAGTTACTCTCTGACCTCCACACATGTGCTGTGGCATGTGCGCACAGACATTAACAATAAATAAAACAAATTTTTAATTTAAAAATATACCGTCAGTTTAGCCAAGCATACCTGAAATGTCTTGAAGGCAGCCAGTTATAATTTCTTACTTGTTTAAATACCTACAATGGTCCTGTATACAGGTCCGTACCAATACGGTATGTAATAAAAGTGTATTCCATTGGATTAATTCTTAAGAATCAAAACTCATTTTTCATGCTTCCTGTGTGGCAAACGTGTTTTTCAACTGTTAGGGAAATATCAGATTCTCCTTTCTGTTTCATATAACTTTCTACCTCAGCCGAGGTTCAGAAGATCTGAGAAAAAGAAAGAAAAGAAGCTGAGACAAAAACAGCTACATACCTACAATGAGTTCTAGGAGTTTATCAAATAAAGCACAAACCTTTGAGAAATCTTCATGCCTTGCTCAGTTGTTATCTTTCTACAATAAACCTATATATCCTTAATGAATAATATAATGTTTTTATTTAGTAATAAAATCTTGTGTCACTGGAAGCTGAGGAACTCATCTTGGCCACTAACCATTCATTCTTCATCTTCTCCTTCCCTCCCTTGTCCATTTACCCAGGTAGACCAGATGACCTAGGATTATTTCCAAAGTTGATGACACAAGTGACAACAGCTACCTTCTGTTAACTTCTCTGATGTGTTTCTGAAGAAATAAAAAGACACTTGAGTTCCTAGTATATCTTTTAATTCTCTTGGAATTTGCCTATAGAGTTCTAGAACTTTCCATGAAAAGCAAAGGTTTCATCTCAGAATTTGCATTTCTGGCCCATTGCAAAGAAGAGACCCTTCACATGTTTTTTTTAAAAAAACTGTATTATGCACCTAAGTGTTTCTATCCTTAGTTTTAATGGCAGTTTCTTTGTAAGAAGAAAAAAAATATCTCCATATACTGGCACAATCCTTGCCTGATTTCATTCCAGCAACTAAGAACAACAATAACAACAAAAGCAAGGGCTGTTTTTGTTTGTTTGTTTAATTAAATTCTTTCAAGCTGTGTGGAGCAATACTGCTGGGTAGATCTTGTAAGAAGAGATAATTAAAACACAAACAAACTAGTTCTTTCATTTGGAATAGCAGCCACTGCACATGCTCAGGACAGCTAGCCCTAGAATAATCCCAGGGGACTCTTAGTATGCAAACCAAGTCAGCCTTAGGAATAGGTTCAGCTGCTCACCATAGAATGGTAAACCCCTTTACATTGGAAATCAGGAAGGCTATCTCTGGAAAGTAGAACATTTTCTGAGATATAGCCAAAGTAGCTGGGCAAATGAGATAGTACCTTTAGCAATGGAATCCCTTGACAGGCACACCAGTATCTGACAGGGGTTTCTCATTCTATTACCACTGGGTGCTGAAGGGAAGCCTTCAGGAAACTCTAGACAATACAAGAGAAAATAAAACCGAAAGAAAAGACAAAATATTTTTATACATGTAAATTTACTCCAAAATGCTTGTAGATTTTATTTTCTAATTTACATTTTAAATACTCAGATCAGAAGCACTTCATAAACCCTGCCACCAGACCATCCAGGTGGCTCAGGAAATAAAGGAGCTTGCTGACATGCCTGATAGCCTGAGTTTGGTCCCTGAGAGCCAGAGTAGAGAGCCAACTCCTGCAAGGTGTCATTTAATTCCTGCATACATACGCAAACACAATAAAAGTAAATAAAATACATTTAAAAAAAAATCTGCCACACTCTGTTGTTCTGTTTCTCACTTTGATGACAAAATACCTGACAAAGACAACTTAAAGAGAGGAGGGTTTATTTTAGTTCACAGTTTGCAGATCCAGTCCATCATGAGAGGGAAAGTATGGTGGTAAAAATGTTTGTGGCTGCGGTGACAAGAGCAGGAGGCTTGTCTCGTTGCTTCCACAGTCAGGAGTCAGGAGGAGACAAATGTGGGTGCTCAGCTGGCTTTCTCCTTTCAGTCTTCTTAGTCAGCTGTGGAAGGATGCCGCCCACGGTCAAGGTGTATTTTCTCTCTTTACTTAGACCTCTCTGGAAACACCCTCACAGGCATAGCAAGAAGTGTGTCTGTTAGAGGATTCCAGACGCAGTCAGTGTTCCAGGTATGAACTCTTGATCCCCAAGCCCTTTCTGAACACCTAGCCACTCCATTCATACTCTTACTGTCACTGAAAATCTGAGAATCTTCACCAACATCTGCCTTTAACATCCTCATCCAACTAATTGCCAACTCCTGGCCACACTGCCGCCCAGTGCATTTCTAACTTAGTTCCTACCTCCACTGTGACCATTCTACACTACTCTCCATTGTCCCTTCCTTTACTGTTGTTATAGCTTCACAAGTGTCTTCTTGTCTCCATTTTGGCCAGATTCAGTTCACTCATCCTCCATACAGCCCCATGTGATATCTAATAAACCATTCTGGATGATGTCACTTCTTCCAGTCAGAAAACTAAACTGTATTTCCATTTAGAAAAATAGTTTACATTTCAATATGGCCTCAAAGCTGTCTAACATATTTCAGTAAATCTGCAAGACTTTAATGACTTCGTCATTTCTAACATTCTCTGTGATATTAATTTCCCAGCAAAACCTATCCCTGGTGCTCGTTTCACTTCATAGAAAAGCTCAGATCTTAAGTAAGATACTAGTGATAGAAGTATATGTATTGGCTGAGTCTGGAGGATGTGGCCTTTCTTGTGTAATTCTAACCAGCCAGCCTAAGAGTGTGAATGTTTAGTTATAGTTACTAAACGTCCCTGAAGAAAAAATGGGAACTCAGGGCCTGGAGAGATGGTTCAGTTGTTAAGAGCACTTGCTGCTCTTTCAGAGGCCCTGGGTTCAATTCTCAGCACCCACATGGCAGCTCACAACTATCTGTAACTCCATCTTCAGGGGATCTGATGCCCTCTTCTAGTTTCCAAAGGCAGCAGGCACATATGCGGTATTCAGACGTATCCATTCAGGCAAACACCCGTGCACATAAAACTAAAATAAAAATAAAGAAGTTGAAACAAAGCAGTGTACCGTGCAGGTACGGGTCTGCAACAAAACACTATGCCAAAGCAACACAGGTATTTCCTCAATCTAAACGTTTACCAACCAGTCTTTGTCCACATTAGACATGCTCATTCTTCAGCGTATAGTTCAAGCTATAGGCTCAAGCTATAGTCTCGATCTTTCACTCATCTTTCCAGTCCCAGCTCAAGTATCCATCAATCTCACAGTTAATTTTAATCTTCTAACTAAACCAATACCTATTGTCCTTGTTTATAATGTCCTGTGCTTCACAGAGCGCATGTGACAGTTCCCATCAATTATTCACTTGCTAAATATTGGTCACTCATTAATAGATCAGACGCTATAATTCATCTCACCAACATAGCCTCATTGCTTGACATTTGCTTACTCAGGTAGTCATTAATGTTTTTTTTTTTTACTCTTTTAATTAATTTATTTATTTATCCACTTTACATCCCCCTCCCTTCTCTTCTTCTACTCCCACCCTCCCTCCCTCTTCCCCTATCCCACTTTTCCTATTCATCAGAAAAATGGAGCTCCCTCCAAGCTACTCCAGCTCCTCAATCCACATCAGGATTGAGCGTGTCTCCTTCTCTTGTGGCCTGGTGATGCAGACCCACCAGGAGTGAATGATTACAATGTAGGCAATAGAATCCACATCAGAGACAACTCCTGCTCCACTTACTAGGAAACCCACATGAAGCCTAGGCTGCCCGTTGGCTACATCTGTGTAGGGGGCATAGATCCAGTCTATGCATGGTCCTTGGCTGGTGCTAGTCACCCATTTTTTAAACTCATTGGTCAGTAGCTATTTCAGCACCTCTTAGGGAAATAAATGGATGAGTTCATGCCTTTATGGTCTCGTAGAATGAATAGCTATAGTAGTTTGAATAGGAATAGCCCCCATAGGCTCAGGTGTTTGAATATTTGGCCCACAGCATATGGCACTATTAGGAGGTGCCCAGGGAACCCCAAGGATTCATCTGTTTTTTTTTTTCTGCTTTCCCACATCTTGACTTACAAATACAGACCTACATCACTGGTAATTTTTGTCTTTGTTTTTAATATCTTTTGGTATTAAACTCAGGTCCCTATGATTGAAAGGCAAGTATTTTACCAACCCAAGCATATTTCCAGCTAAGGAAGGTATTTTTTATCTTCAATTTGTGACTTTAATGTTAGGCATTTGGTTGGTATTCAGTTTGCATCTATTGGATAAAATCCAAAATGAGGCCTACACAGTGCTAGGCTATCTTATCCATTTAATGAATACATCAGGAAAATAAAATTTTAGGACAGAAGGTCCACAAGGAGAGCAACAGAACCAAAAAATTTGAACACAGGGGTCTTTCCAGAGACTCATACTCCAACCAAGTACCAAGTACCATGCATAGAGATAACCTAGAACCACTGTAGCCCATGGCAGTTCAGTGTCCAAGTAAGTTCCATAGTAATGGGAACAGGGACTGCCTCTGACATAAACTGATTGGCCTGCTCTTTGATCGCCTCCCCCTGAGGGGGGAGCAGCCTTACCAGGCCACAGAAGATGACAATGCAGCCACTCCTGATGAGATCTGATAGACTAGGATCAGAAGGAAGGAGAGGAGGACCTCTCCTATCAGTGGACTTGGGGAGAGGCATGCTTGAAGAAGGGGGAGGGAAGGTGGGATTAGGAGAGGAGGAGGGTGGGGCTTATGGGGGGGATAGAAAGTAAATAAAGTATAATTAATAAAAGTTTAAAAAAAGAAATATGAATCTCAGAATCTTGATTTATTTTATATTTTTATCAGGCGTATTCATTCCCAAACACACATTGTGAGCAAAGAAAATCAAGACAAGACCTTCTGTGAGCCGTGACACTGATGTTTGCAGAACACACCTAAAATATGCATGTTTCCATTGGAAAATGCATTGTGATACACTATGAAAAACCCAACCAGGGACATATTTCACTTCAAGTGACAAGATTGTCTCAGGCTTGGAAGATAACTAAGGAGTTAGTGTACTAGCTACACAAGTACAAGAACCCACAAAAGTGTTGGGCGTCACAGACCCCCTATAATTTAAACCTCAACGAACAGAGACAGGGACTCTCCCTAACACAATCTGGTTAGTGAAGCTAGCCATATTGTCAAGCCCTGGGTTTGACTGAAAGACCCCATCTGAATGAATAAGATCAAAGGATGATCCTCAATATCAACATATCAACCTTAGGGTCTCCACGTGCACATGCTTGGGCGCAGGCACATGCCCACATACGTGCAAACACATGCGAAAATTCCGTACACCCAAAACATGGAATAACAAACAGAAACCACATCTCATTTTAGCAAAGGCATAAACTTTGAGCCACATTTGCAGATTTTTTAAAAAAAAAATGATGCCCATCTTGGAAGCTCGCACTTACTTCACCACGCCATGAAGGTCTGATTGCACACGTGTTTGCATGTTCACATCTGTGCAGATGCAAGGTTAGCTACTGCCATCTTCCTCCGCATGGTCCGCCTTACACACAGAGGCAGGATTTCTCGGGTTTGAACCCAGATTTGGCAAGTTTACCTAGTCAACTTGTCATAGGGATCCTATGTCTCCACTTCCCGTTGGCTCAGATTACAAGTAGTTCACAGTACTATGCTTGCCTGCCATTTACTAGGTTCTGAGGACCTGAACTCTGGTCCTCCAAGTGACTTAGGCACTGAGCCATCTCCCCTGGTCAACACTGCTGATTTTCAAATTCCTTGTGACATAGGTCAGTCTGCCACCAGATGTTTGTTTCTTGTGTATAGCTTTACTGTGAGATTTTACAGTTTTACTAATTTTGATTTATCACATTTTTTTTAGACCAGACTGAGCTCAGAGTTGCAGGTCTCCTCTTGTCTCTGTCTCCTGAGTGCTGAGAGTATAGGCATTTGCTAGTATACTCTACTAATTTTATTCATTTTCAAATGGGACTTTCTTGGCCATAGAGATTCACTAACAGGAAAATCAAGGCTGAACACGTAAAGTAAAACCCGATAGGGAGATTGAAGTCTCCATTAGCCTCTGCAACTTTAAACCACTAAATGAATCCCCAAATGCATTTTTAAAATTAATTGTGTGTACATTAATTGTATGAAACAGTAGGTGAATTCAGATAGGTGTGATGGTTCACATCTATAATTCCTGCCTTTGGGAGGCTGAGGCAGGAGAATTTGCGAGCTTGAAACAGATGTGAGACATAGTGAGTTCCACTTGAGCGAAAATAAAGGAAGACTACTTCAAAATAAATGGATAAATAAAAGTTAAGAAAATTGTCAAGGTCACCTCCACAAAATAGTAAAAATAATGTGGTTCATTAGAACATTTTTATACCTTTGATAAACTGTAATCACATTCCTTCTTTCTCACTTCCTCTTGCCCTTCCTATTTTTAAACCAGCATAAGTTTAGCAAGCAGTTTGAACATATAGTCATTTTGGAAACAAGCAGGTGAAAAATCTGCCAGTGCTGACCCTTGCCCGTGGCTACTGCTTGAAATAACACCTGAAGACGACCTTTGTTTGATGAACTGTCTCCCAGTAGATCCTGGCACCCCGGGAAAGAAGCACTGCATAGAGTGACAGTCATTTACCTCTGACTCTTGTCCTAAGTTTCAAATAAGGAAGGGATATACTTATGTCCCTCATCAAAGGGAAAGTTCGAGAAAGAGAAAAGAGAGAGAGAAAGAGGAGAGACAGAGAGAGGGGAGGGAGGGAGGAAGAGAGGGAGGAAGAGAAAGAGATCTGGAGGACCTAAATCTTTTGAAGGACATTTTTGCGTTCACTCTGCCCCAAAACTACAGTCTGAAAATTGAATAGATGAAGCTTCCTAACCAGACGTTTATGTAAAGAAGAAGAAGAAACAAATCCACAGGCAAGTTGTCCTTGAGACATTTCTGGAAATGTCTCTCATTACCTACTGATTATAATAAACAGCTGATAATCTCAAAGTAAACTGCTTCTGATGTCTACCGCTTAATACTAAGCTGCTATATTTAGCAACCCTAGAGAAATAACTTTAGCCCTGACCAATGCAAGAATTTAAAAACCCAAAAAGGCTTTAGAAAAAATATTCCCCTGGGCCACTGATACCTTGAGTCAGTAATGAATTAAGTCTCTGATGATGAGATGTAAAAGCTAGATGCCAGCCACCTATGGTTAAAGGAGAATTGCCTGGGATTACCCTGAAAAAATCAGCCTATCAAATATCCTATTCAAATTGCATCTTGGGGCATATAAAAAGACCAGAGTAGAAATTCACTAAGAAGATTAAGAAAGGAGGAGGGCACAGAATGTCAATGGAGGACTTGCTCTCCAATCCATTTCCTTCCCTGTTACAAAGTGAGATTGGAGGTGTTCTGTTCCTCCCAAGAGTATGTCTTGTCTTGCCTAGGACAGGAGAGATGGTCACTGTGCATCCAGGATGCTGTGGTGAGTGGGTTTAGCATTCAGTCTTACACTGAGAGCAACTCTCTTGGTCTATGGTTTCCCATGGTATAGCCATGCCGCCTGGAATGGGAACAATTTGTGGGAAGGGAGAGATTCATCAAGATCAAGAAGGTAGGGGCAAGGTTGTCAGGACAGTAGATAAGAAAAAGAACAATGGCATAGGTGTATGAAAATAATGAAACCCATTAGTGTGAGTGTGTGTGTGTGTGTGTGTGTGTGTGTGTGTGTGTGTGTGTGTGTGCATTCTTGTGGAGGTAGGTATACACCAAATAGGCTCTAGGTATCCTTCTGTCTCATTCTCCCCAGGCCTAGAATTTTAAGTTCTTCCTACCATGTGCAGCATTTTACATGAGCTCTAGGAATCAAGCTCAAGTCTTCATACTCAAAAGGTAAACACTTTACCAACTGAGTGAGGGCCATGACCATGTATGTTAACTCAAGTAATTTTTTTTGTTTAGTTTATGTGTGTTAGTGTTTGTCTTCAGGTAAATAAGGGCACCATGCGTGTGCCTAGTGCCCACAGAGGCCAGAAGAACATGTCAGAAACTCTGGAACTGACATACAGATGGCTATGAGCCACCATGCCGGAGCTGAACTCAGGTTCTCTGCAAAAGCAGCTAGTGCTCTTAACTGCTGAGCTATCGCTCTAGCCCCTCAAATAATTGATGTTTTAAAGTCCTGTCTGGCATTATTAATCAAGGTTACAATCAAACTGAA
This sequence comes from Psammomys obesus, assembly GCF_907164565.1. NCBI lineage: Eukaryota > Metazoa > Chordata > Mammalia > Rodentia > Muridae > Psammomys > Psammomys obesus. The sequence goes on from NW_026596149.1 coordinate 15,047,545, forward strand.
AATAAACCCAGTATCAGCAAAATGGGATACAATCCCTCAATGATCATTGCTTACCCTCTGTAAGATACAAAACGCTTATCATCATAAGACCCCACAGTATGGTAGAAAAGCTTCTATTCATGACAAGTGTATAAAACTCTAAAGTAGAAAAAGGCCATAGTCAAGAAATTTGCTTTATTATAGTTAAAGAAGCATTATACTTCTGAATTGGAAAAGCCTCCACTGAAGCCAAAGCTGTTTCTTAAACAAGGATAAAGTCCTGGAAAATGAAAAAGTTAGCATGGGTGTTAATATTTATACACACATGGCAAACTGAGACAAAGCTTTCACAACTGTGGGTCAGTTAGGGAAGAAACAAGTGATCTGACACCGTGCTGCCATCATCCTGCCAAAAGAACAGCAGGCTTTATGCTTCTAGGTGTTCAAATAGTGTTTTGAAACTTTTTTAGCTTTATTTTTATTGCATGCCTAATGATGTTCCTGCATGTTTGTCTACATGCACCACATGCCTGTAGGCTCTTGGAGGTGGGAGGGGGGGAGGTTAATCACCTGAACTGGAGTTGACAGACAGTTGTAAGCCACCATGTAAGTGTTGGGAATCAAACCCAAGCCCTCTGAAAGAGTGGCCACTGTTCTTAACTGTTCAGCTGTCTCTCCTGTCCATTCCCAATGAGGATTTTGAACATTTGTTTATACCAGACACAAATGAGACTACTTAAATGTTTCAATCAGCTTTTATTTAATTAGAGTTAAATGTAATCATCTTGATTTTTCACCTAAATCACTGAATCTAATAAAATCCCTAATTTTGTTTTTCTGTACACACCCTATACAGAGGAGGCTACAGCACAGTTAAAGTGATGTCATAGGGTGGCAAGATGGTTCTGTAAGTAAAGGCACTTATAGCCAAGGCTCATGACCTGCACTTGATCTTTGGGACTCAGATGGTAGAAAGAGAACTAATTACAATAAAATGTTCTCTAATCTCCACAAACACACTTTGGAATGTGAGCACAAGCACGTGGGCACACACACAGATAGATAGATAGATAGATAGATAGATAGATAGATAGATAGATAGATAGATAGATAGATAGA
>NW_026596149.1:15048652-15051428 GCF_907164565.1 Psammomys obesus
AGATAGATAGATAGATAGATAGATAGATAGATAGATAGATAGATAGACAGATGCAACAATGCTTAAATACAGAATGGCAGCATTGGGCTCCACTCGGAAACAATTAATCAGAATTTCTCGAAATTAGGCAACTCTGACTGTAAAGAATGCTAAGAATCCAAATCTTCATGTTCCTGTCTCTGATGATGAAATCGGAACCAGGAAGGTAAGATGTTTTGCCTACTCTCTGCCTCCATATGCTGCCAAAAAATCAGAAAGAAAGAAAAAAGTGCCTGCCAATAAACAGCGAGAGACAGTAAATAATTTTCACTGGAAATCACTGCAAAAAGAAGTAATGAGGCTGCCAGTCTGCAGAAGCAAACCCTTACTCCCTGCCCTGAGTGAGGGTTGCAGAACTGCAAATTCCACTTACCCTCCCTCCGTGGGCAGTCAGTGCACCAGCATGCTGGCTTTGCCGAAATACAGCGTGGAAATTTCTTACTAAAAGGTTGAACTTGAGGGAAGTAGAAGAAGAAAACAGAAAAAAACTGAAATTCCAGAGGTAGAAACACACACCATATAATTTCCTAGGAAAATAGTTTCTCCACCATAACTTTCGTGCTCCTTCTTAATTCTTTAATTTAAAATTTTATTGTTCTCCACACAGTGCGATCTGAGAGCTGGTGATCTGGAAAATGCTGTAATCTGGTGGTAATTACTAAAAATTCCATGTCCTCGGTTGCCAAATTTTTTATCATCATTTCTGAAAATAAAGCTGAGGCTATAAATGGTTTTAAATGAAGCCGGGGCATTTTTTTTTTTTTTTACCTGAAATTCTCACCTTTGATTTATCAAATTATTTGGCTATTGCACGATTCACATTGACATCAATGGTAAAATTTAGTCTTCTTTTTTCTCCTGGGGCTCCTCTCCGGGCTCATTCACTACTCCCACCAACTCTTTCCCAAGGTTCTGATGTTCTAATTTGCACATGGGGTACATGTTTGTCTTCTTTGGTTTAATTAATAACTATTTCTTCTGACAAAGGGGAAACACACATCTAATGTGTGAATTTGATCGTTGTGCTTCCCCCACTGTGACCCTCACTTGAAATTTGTCTTGAGTCTTATCAGCCAGTCCCTTTTCTGCCTTGTCATTTGCATATCAAATATATCATTGTAGGCAGGCTGCTCACAGGCATGGCCTGCAGACACTTACAAACCCAGTTGCCCACTGGAGCTACAGAAGAACATCTGTAAACCCACAGAGATTAGGGGCGATGAATGGAGGCCAGGGGATTACTAAGTGCTCTTATTTGCTCTCTCCTCCTGAAATCGAGACCTTTTAGGTGTCCTGCCTTTATACCTTCAGTGTGTTACATACTTAAAATTTTCTTAACATATTTAGTCTTTCTGAAAAAATTAGAATAGCAAAATAACATATCCAGCATCTAAATGATGGCTTGGCTTGCAGGTCACCAACACAACTAGACTATCTGGTCACTGAGCCCCAAGAATGTACCTGTCTCCAAGTCTCTCTCTCTGGGATTCAGTTCAGGTCCTCAGGCTTCCACAGCAGGCACTTGAGCCATCTCCTCTGCCTCTAAACTTCTAGTTTCTTGTCATGCCAATCTTGCTGGCCACTAAGGGTGCTTAGACAGATCCTGATGCGGTGACAAGAGTCAAATGTTTTCTTTACAGATCATTAGGGCATGTTGCAACTGCTTCTTCAGGGTATTAACGAACTTCAACTTACCTTCCCTTGAAATGAGTCTCCCTTAAACCAGGAACGAGCTGATAGCAGCTCCTGACTCCTGTCGATTCTGATCTCCCCCATTTGTAGGATTTAGAAAGTTGGATTATGAGTGCCTCTATAATTTTATTTGCATCCTTCCTAGTCAACCTGGTTGTGGTTTCCACCTCACTCCCTTCCCAGAATCTTCCTGTTATACTTAACATCCTGTATTTCTTGTATTACTCAGATGTAATATTCAAATCTCCAGTGGGGTGAAAAATATTTAAAGATTTTACAACTGCAGTCCAAAGCTGTGCTGCCCATATGACCCTCTTATCTAAAGAGCACTTTAGAGATGTGGTCTCTGGCATTTGAAAACATATTCAGCACCAAAGCCAGCCTAAGGCTGATGTCTGGCTTTTAAGAACTCTACACACAGCCCTAGAAATGAGAGTAGGAGGAAAATAATGGCATCATCTGATACATTAATTATGGACCTAGAAGTAGCATTGTCTCCTTTCGAAAAAAAACTAAAATATTACAGTGTAAAGACACATGTCTGTTTTATTCAATATACTAAATGGATTAGGCAGGGGCGTTGGAAAATCACATTGTGATCCTTTATCTTGGGTGCTATTATCCAAAGAATTATTACATAATGGAGGGCAAGAATACCCGATTTGGAGGATGAAGGCCTGTGTCTTATCTCAACTTTGCCACCAATTAAGCATCTGCTAGTTGAGTAAGCTTGACTCTATGCCTGGACACCCATTTCTCCATCTGTAGTATGTGACTTGGAGAAAGGGAAACCCCCCTCCATTGCTGGTGGGAATGTAAACTTGTCCAACCACTATGGAACTCAATCTTGCATTTTCTCAAAAAACTAGCAATACCACTCCTGGACAGATACCCAAAAGATGCACCACCATACAACAAGGACATATGGACCACATGCACATGAGTTGAAAGACACTCTTAGAAAACTACAGTTACAAGAATTTGGAGGAATCCCTGTATCACACACACACACACACACACACACACACACACACACACACACACA
>NW_026596149.1:15051438-15098927 GCF_907164565.1 Psammomys obesus
CACACACACACACACACACACACACACACACACACACACACACACATTCTTTTTGGAGATATGCAATAAATATTACAATATATACTTTCTTAATGGACTAGTGATATGGCTCATCAGGTAAGGATGCTTGCTCCAGACTTGAAGATCTATGTTCTATCATTAAAATCTACGTGGTGAAAGGAAAGAACTTTTTTCACATTGTTTTCCAGCCTGCACGTGCACGCACATGGACATACACACAATGAATCAAATAAATAAATAAACTATTATAAACTTGAGATAGTTTAATAAAGTCTTACAAAAAGCACCAACTGAATTACTTATGTTATTTTCCCAATATATTGTAGCAAATTCCTATGGCTGTCCAAACCCTTAGATGAAAAGTTTCTCCAGAGGATGCTACAGTTTGGAAAGGAGAAATTCTCCACAGGCTCATGTGTTCACACAGTCCCTAGGTGATGGCAATGGTTTGGAAGATAGTAGAACCTTTTAGACATGGTGTTTATGAGGAAGATAAAGGAGTAGATAGGTGGGGCTGCTCTAGCTCTAGCTCTCAGATGTTCTGCATCCCTGTTGCTGTTGACAGGAACAGGCTAACATGTCTTCCTTGCCAAGAGGAACTGTTCAATCTGAACTCTGAGCCCAGAAAAACCACCTTCTTCAAGTGGCTTCTCTCTAGTGTTCTGCCCTCACAATGAGAAAAGTAGCTCAGGATTTTTCAACTGTAATTGGCCCCACCCACAGTAGGAAAAGCCAAGCTCACTTATCTGTGTCCTGACAGAAAACCGAAATAACTTCTAAACTACACAGTCTGGATTTAGACCCATGGCTCCCCTTCTTTTTAGTTTTGTGACTTTATTGGTATAATTTAACTTCTCAGTTTGCCAGTTTCCTTCATCTACAAAGCTAATATAATAATGTCTACTGCAGAGGGTCATTATGAATATTGAATGACTTAATAAAACATACAAGTGCCAAGGATATAGCTGAGTTGGAAGGGTGCTTTCCTGATGTACACAGAACACTCCACTTGCTCCCAGCAACACGAAAACTGCGGTTCATACCTGTAAGCCTACTGACTCTGAAGGTGGAGGCAGAAGTTCAAGGTCAACCTGAGTGCCTGGGCTACATTGCAACTCTGAAGCCAACCTGGGCTACATGCGTTCTTATTTCAAAATGAAATGCTTAGTAGCTTACTAAGCATCCTATAAGTGTCATGAAAGTAATGTGGATACTGTCATATCCAAACCTTTATCAAACACAACAAAAGAAGGAGGGGATGAGCACCATTGGCATTTGCTGGGCATCTGTTCAGTATCAGAAGCATCACATTTTACATCTCATTAAGCTACCCAATAAAATCATAATTGTGATATGATTCTTATGTTTTATAGATGAGTATAATAAAGATCTGAGCATTAAAGAATCTGCCTAATTATTCAGATAGTAAGATAAAAAATAAATAAATGATCTCAAACTTGGATATTCTTGCTTTTAAAACCCAAGCTCTTTCTTCTATATCACACAGCCTTCCAGGGTGAAAAGAATGAATTCCTACCATGTATTGATGAGGAAATGGGATACACAAACCAAAACATGTCCCAGGATCCTATGGAAATGCTCAAATCAGAAAATAACTCCCATGTTGTTACCCATCTCATGATGATTAATTGCTAGACCTTAAAGAGAAGAGTATGAAGATGAGAAAGCAGCCCTGTGGAGGGCTCAGCAGGTAAAGGTACTTGCCTCCAAGACCAATACCATACTTTGATCTCTAGGAAGTATATAGTTCAAGGACAGAACCAACTTCTGCGGCTTATTCCCTGACCTCCACGTGTTTGCACACACACACTCACACCACACCCACGAATACACGCAAAAGAAATAAAATTAACTGTAAAACTTAAAAAAGAAAAACAGGAAAGTAAATATCTCTTACTATTTATCTGGTTATAATTTTGAAAGAATGTCTCATGCTTAAATTAACATACTGAGCGTGTTTTGTCACTCATCACTCAAACTTATCAAAAATGTGCCTCCCCTTACCTGACTAAGGTGTATTTCTAGAGAATCATAGTTCTGAAAGAAGCATTTAGAGGTCAAATTAATCCTACTGCCTCCAGAAAGGACTGGATCAAAATAATTCCCAAATGATAATCCCTATCCTATTCTACTTTTAAATATTCAGAAGAAATACTATTATTTTTTTATTTAAAAGTTTAAATATTAATGACATAGTCAAAATGCCATAAAATGTCATAATATACAAGATTTTTAAAAATAAAAAAATAAAAAAGTGTGTGTTTTGGGGTGGGAATAGGATGCGAAGATGAATGGATGTTTCATGATAGCATATAGTACTGTGCATTAAAAACTGAAAATCGGGGCTAAGGACTTGGGGAGACAATTTATTGGACATTAATCTTCCATTTTAGCAGGCAAGGCACAACTTTACTTAGATATGTCTGCTGCATCCAAAGTTTTAAAATATGGGGTCAAAAATATATCCCTGCCACACATCCCATTCGGCTTCATTCATCTTATCGCTAAAACTGGTTTTCACAGCGGTGTCAAAGATGATGGAGCTTAGAGAGATTTCCGTTTTGCAAGTAAAAGAAGGGCAGACAGGAGGTGCACAGCCTGCGGTGTTCTCGAAGGGAGCAGCCAGCTGCCTAATTCCCATCATCAGAGCCTGTCCTGAGATCACAGGGCATCTGATTGAGCAGGCAACTTGCAAGGAAATGGAGAAACGCATGGGAGATTTCTCAGCCTTGCAATTCTCCATTTGGGCTCGAAGAGTAGAGGAGGCGGGACAGTATAAGCCCTCTGACTTAGCTGGGAGGAAACACTCTCCATCTCTAGGAGTTTCCAGTGATGAGAAATTCACACGACAGCCCACAGAAGACTTTTTTAACTCGGTAAGAGATAAACCATCTTATCAGCCTGCATAACAAAAGCGGGTCCTCCTACGGCTTGCACTTGGGGCCTACTATATCACAGCAGTGTTCTTGGAAGTCCTGGTCCACCTTTCTTCACTTCCTATGTACACTCATTAGGATGAGTGAAACCACAATGTAAACACACTGCCTCAAAAATGAACGTGTTCTGGCAAATGCTAAACTTTGAATGTTATTTCTCCATTATCACCAAGTCAGTTCATGTTGAGGCCTTTCTCTTTGTGACAAAGAGAAGCAAATGATTGTTGATCCCTGGAAGAGTGGTAAAAGCTGATTTGTCAGAATGATAAATAGAGATAGATAGATAGATAGATAGATAGATAGATAGATAGATAGATAGATAGATATAGATAGATAATAGCATTAGTAGAAAATTCCAAAGTTACTGAATTTTAGTCATGTAAATTGCCAAAGAATCCTTGTTTCTGACATTTGTTACCTCTCCACCTAAGGTTGTAATTAAAAGCAAGAAGAAAACTATCCAACGCCTCATGGAAAAATAGTTTCTTAGAAGGACATTCTGCAGTGTTTTTAATTTTCTGAAGGTCCACAGGATCTTTCTGTAAGTAGAATTTCAAACAGAAAATTGAATGAAAGGGAGAAGAGCAAGCGATCTGCCCAAATCCCCTCAGTGTTTATTAACCATATCTAGTTCTTACCAATCTCCACTGTGTTCTGAAAAAACGTCCATGCCTGTCTGTAAGGGCAAATACTCCCATCTACATGGGCAAAAACTAACTTATGTTTTTAAGCTCCCAAGACTTTATCTCCTATTAGCCCTGAAGAGGTAGATGAGTGAGATTATTTATTTTTTTAGGCTCTACTTAATAATAGTAATAATAATCTTGTCTTGTCTTGTCCTCAGATTATGAGCTTTGTATTCCTAAGCATCAGCCTTTCTACTTGTTGGGAATTTTTAACTTGTGTTACCAAATTAAACATCAAAAAAGACAGAAAAACTTTTCCAATGCAGAGTACATTCAAACTGCCTATCTTAATAATAGTTTATATTTCACTACTATTTATTGGTGAATACAATGGCCCAGCTTTGGAAAGATTTCTCACTTCATGAATGCTTTGCAGGTTGCACATTCCTTCTTCCTTCAAAATTTCTCCTTAGTGCCCCATGTTTTCTAACTCTCTTGCAATAGAGACTTTCTCCAGAAAGTCGCCTTCAACATGCAAATATGGCTGTGCCTAGAGGGCCAGGCACATTAGCAAATTACTGAACTTTAACTCAGATCCGTTTGTCAGATTAACAGAGCAGAGCCTTGTGTAATAGAGACACAAGACAGGCAAATTCAACTGTGCAGGGGCCTAACCACTTTGCCATCTGGCAAAGTAGACAGAGAACTAAGAGAATCACTGGGACAGGAAATTACCTGCTCCAAACTGAAGTCAATACGAAACCAGGGTGTCACATGGCCATAAGCTGGGTACATGGGAACCACATGGTCATCAACTCCAGTAGCAAGCTGTTAGTTAGCCTGGGCTGAATATGAACTCTTGAGCTGTGTCCAAAGCCCCCAGTATGGTGGAAGGAAGCAGTTGCTCTGTGGTGGAATCCCAAGGCTGCCACTAGGAAGGTATCCTTTCCTGGACTTTACTGTCTTCATCTACAAAACAGGAATTACAAAAGTATCATTTCCTGTGGTGCACACCTATAATTCCAGCACTCAGGGAGGCAGAGGCAGGCTGATCTCTATGAGTTCGAGGCCAGCCTGGTCTATAAAGGGAGTTCAGGACAGCCAAGTTTACATAAAGAAACCCTGCATCAAAAACCTAAAAAAATTAAAAAAGTACCATTTTCTACAGAAGTTTGTGAGCACACCTGTGTGCATGGCACATGACAAAGAGCCAATATAAACTATTGGCTGTTCTCAGCATCAAACATCAGTAACTACAGCTGCATTTTTAAGCACAAACATACCACACACACCACACACACACAGCACATATATGCACACGCAGACACACACAGAGTGACCACATACACACACACACATCACACACCACACATACAACACACACACACACACACACACCACACACCACACACACACACACACACACACATAGACACATACGACACACATAAACACACACACATGAACATAACCAAAGAATACAAAATGAAAGTAAATTTCTCTGTCAAAGAAATTATGGCTAATTTTTTAAAAATAATTTTGCTTATACATTTTCTAAATGTCCTACAATAAATATGATTAGTTTTAACAAAACAATTTATAAAATACTAACTAATGTGTTACATAAAAGGATGATACTTTGTGTTTTATTTACAAAAAAAAAAAAGAAGCAAAAAACAGTGTTCACTAATAGGCATTAGTAAAGTACGGCTTTAATCATATACTATAATTATGTACTGAAATTAAAAACTATGTGCTAAAAAGGGTTTATTTACATAAAATATTCATAGTGTTGCATATAAAAATTAAGTAACTGCTGAACAAAATTTAATTTTGTTTATTAAAAACAAGTATATTTTGTGTGGCTATAAATAGCACACATTCTAACGATGTCAACCATAATTATTTCCACTGATAGATAGTAGCTCTTCTTAATTTCCTCTGTGTAGTTTTATGGGGGGTTTTTTTGTTTGTTTTTGTTTATTTTTTAGTTTTTCAATAACAGACATTTGCAGACTTTTTTTTAATTAATTACAGTTTATTCACTTTGTATGCCAGCTGTAGCCCCCTCCCTCATTTCCTCCCAGTTCTACCCTCCCTCCCGAAACTCCTTCCATGTCCCTCTCGAAGTCCACTGATAGGGGAGGTCCTCCTCTCCTTCCTTCTGACTCTAGTCTATCAGGTCTCATCAGGAATGGCTGCTTGTCTTCCTCCATTTGCAGACTTTTAAAAATAATTTATTTTTATTTTATGTGCATCAGTGTTTGCCTGTATGTACACCTGTGGGGGTCAGATCTTGGAGTTACAGATAGCTGTGAGCTGCCATGTGAGTGTTAGGAGTTGAACCCGGGTCCTGTGGAAGACCAGTCAGTGCTCTTAACTGCTGAGCCATCTCTCCAGATCCCTGTAGATTTATTTAATGGAAGAAAATATTGAACATTGAGATTAATCACAATGTTGTAGATAAAAACAAAAAAGCAGTCAAGGTTGTAGTGAGGAATCGAATACAGAAATGAAAGGCAGCTAGCCTCAATACTATCCAAAAAAAGCCAATTCCTAACAGATGTGTTTAAAAGGTAACTTTATTTTATTTATTTTTCATTAATAAATTAATTCAGTTTACATCTCAGTCATAGGCCCCTCCCTCCTCTCTTTCCTGGCCCACCCTCCTTCCTGATCCCCAAACCCTATTCCTCCCCTGTTCCAGAATAGGAGAGCGCCCCTGCCCACTCACTCTAGCTCATCTATTCACATGAGGACTGAGGTCCTCTTCCTCCCCTGTGGCATCATTGGGAAGTCTCATCAGGGTGAAGTGATCAGAAAGCAGGCAACATAGTCCATGTCAGAGATATCCCTACTCCCCTAACCAATGGGTCCACATGAAGCCCATCAGGCTTATCTTCTTGGGGTCTGGGAATTGTAGTATGTCTCTCCTGTACTATATGACTAAAGTCTGCTTATAAGTGAGTATATACCGCGTGTGTCTTTCTGGGTCTGCGTTACCTCACTCAGAAAACATAAGTTAACTTTCTTAGTAAGTTAGAAGGTAAAATAAGAGCCCTTACCACGGCTCAGCATTCCTATCGTCCTGTGACTCTGCATCTGAAAATGTGAATGAGGTAGGATCAGAATTTACTCAATTCTTAAGAGGGTAGCAAGTTTTACAATGCATTTGTGTTTATTCTTTGAGACTCTCATACATGTATACAACATATTTTGATCATCTCTATCCTACACCCACCCTTCAGACTCCACTCAGGCCACCCCTCACCAAATTTCCCTCCCAACTTCACGTTCCTTCTCTTTTTATTTTGTTGTTGTTTATTATTGTTATTGTTGAGTCCAGTTAGTTTTGTCTGTATGTGCCCTGCTGGAAGGCAAGCCATTGGAGATTGGCCACTGGCAGCCAATCAGGGGCCACATTTTTGAAGAAAATTAACTGTCCCTCCCCAAGCAGCCACTGACTGCCCAGCTCTGCAGCTGGAGCTCTGCGAGCCCCTCTTCTAAGCAGACTGAAACTGTGACTATCTTGATTTTGTGTAGGTCTTATGCAGGGAACCATAGCCACTATGAGTTGATGGGTGTAATAGTCCTGTGTGTCCAAAGCACCCTGTGCTCTAGCTGTCCTCCCCAAAATTCTTATTTTGTATTTGGATCATGTGTACAAGTGTTAAGTCTGTGTGGGGGATGTGCACAGGTGTACGGTACCCACGGAGGCCAGAAGCGTCAGATATTCCCAGGGCTGGAGCTGCAGGCAGTTGTGAGCTGCCTGACATAAGTGCTGGCAACCAAACTCTAGTCTTCTGCAAGAGCAGTGCAAACTTTTAAGCACTGAGCCTTCTCTCCAGACATCTGAGAGTAGCGATCTTTATATAGTGTTCATTTACAGAACAATCTCACTCCATCAGCACCATGCGGTAAATACTCATTATGGCATTCTCAAAAACCAAAGATGGAAAGGGCCTGATTGAATCTTGATCTTGTCTCCCAAAGCTTTTGTTAAAGGATTGTTTCCCAGGATAGCGCTCTTAGAAGCCAGTGGAGCTTTTAATAGGCAAGGTGTCAAGAGACATCTTCAGGTCATGTGGGTATCCCTTGAAGGGGACAGTGGGAAGCTCACCATGGGTTTTCTGCTGTAATGTGCCACCACAGACCCCAAAACGATGTATCCAACCAACCAGGTACTGACACCTCTAAAACTGAGAGCCAAATAAACCTTTTCTTTATAAATAGATTATCTTTGGCATATTTTAAAGAAATAGAAAACTAACCAACACCACAGCTGAATTAATTTCCAAGGACTTTTCAAAGTAAACAATGGATTTGTTACTTTACTTTGTAAATCCAGAAAGTTTTAACACCTTGTCTTTAGCTCAAGACCACTTCAACACATGAAAATGTGTGTGTGTGTATGTGTGTGTGCATGCCCACAGATGCATGTACTCTTCAAAAGGCAAAAGGAATAGAAAATTCCAGAGCAAGCTAATTTCTAGTGTCCGCTTCCTCCTGGATCACCTTGACCAACACACTTGAAATTTCCTCAATTATCTTTTCTATGAAATGGGATACATGGAGCCTACCTCATCAAGCTGTTGGGGTATCTGAGACATAAAGTCCAAAGCTGAAGACATGAAGCTTAATGTGGAGAAAAAAACCCAACTCTTCCTGGATTGAGGGGGAAAATATGAACTGTGGACCATAAAGACATTCTTCTCAGCACCCTGAAGTCTCAGTGTGTTGCTTCTGCTGGGAATTCCCTCATTCAACTAGCCCCGTGGAGTAAAAAGGGAACCTTTACCTTGGTGGGCCACTGGTCCTCTGAGCACATCTTGAAATCATCAGGAAATTGCCTTAGCTGACACATGCTGGCTTGAAATCTCCCAACCAATTCTACCTTCTAGAAAAATTAAGTCAACATGACACTGCAATTAAAAAGGCAATCGCCCTAGACTAGTCTTTAGCATAAGGAACACGTGCCCTCTCTACTATTCCATCACTTTGAGAAAGTACTTGAGGTACCCTTTCTATGAGTTTTAAGCACAAATACGTTTAATGCATTAACCCAAATAAACACCATCTGTTCAGTTAAATCAGTAGAACCACAAAGTCATGGGCCCCTTTCTCACAATAGCACAGCATAAAATAGAATCGCACATTCATAGGCCCAGGATTCTGACATATTCTCTAATGAGTTTGCAGAACTGGTTTCTAGAAGTAGCAGTTTTCATCCATATTTTCCCACCTAAGTGTCTTCATGGTAATTATCCCTGATCACCCTGCAAATGAACACGCTCTATTCTGCAGCGTTCTCACCCACAGAAAACACAAAAGCATTCGTCAAAGTAACGGAAGTCTACAGCCTTGCAAACTCCCTATTTCACAGCATTGAAAGGGAGAGAGAGGAAAAGGGAGAGGAAAAAAAGTACACAGAGTTCCTCTGAAGCCCCCTCCTGACATTTCCAGACTTATTAGCCAGTTTTCACACTGACTTCAATCAACCTCTTTAATCCTCCAAGGAAAGAGCATTTTTAATTCACCGATTGGCTGATAAGCTTGAAGCCAAAAAATGATTTACACGTAGATGAATTGTGCTTACAAGATGGAACTTGGAGCATTAGAAGCGGATCTGAATTTCCTATCTGTCATTTTATGTGCCACATTCATTTTTTCTCTGCCATTACCCTCGCTGATTGCAATCTTTCAGCGCTATTGGGCCCCTGCTTCCACAGTTTTTAATCTGCCTTTAATCCCATAGATTTTAAATATTCCCGGCACCGAGAGACTGGAGGCAATTAACTGCCCTTCTGATGCGCTTCTTATCAGTTGCCTCCTTGTATCTCTCAGAAGCAGCCTCAAGACACTTCCAGGCTGACAAATACTACCAGCATTTCAGATGAAGCATCCGCTGCAAATGGGAATGTGAAGCCCAGCTGTGCGTGCTGATGCTCTGCAATCGAAGTCCTTTCTGGAGAAGGAAACGGAGAAAGCTTGGGAACAGAGATCAGGCACCTTATACCAGAGAGGCTCCCAGTTAGAAACAGTGTTTCCTGCCGTATTGTTCGGTTTTATTTTGTTAATGTGTATCACATAATCTGTCTAATCTGACTGCCATTTTTTAACTAGAAAATAATCTCCCACTCTCCACCTTTAATGGGGAACTCAGAAAGGCTCTCAGAGAGGACATCAAGTAGCATTAAGCTACTTGACAAAGACTTCTGTCTCCTTTCTGGGTCTGGGTTAATTTTACGCCCCTTTTGATATATTGAGTTTCAGATCTGCCCACTAGATTCCCTGACTACCCATTGATAAATTTCTAACACATTTAATGATATCCCTTCAAACTTGAAGGAATTTTAGATTCTTTCAGATTCATTATGTATCACCTGCTACAGCAAAGGTATGATGAGCTTTGGGTGTAACTTAAGTCTTTCACCAAGGTGACGTAGTTGATTGTCACAAAAGATAAACCAGTGTTATTCATTAAGGTGTGCTCATCCATAGATTATGCCTTCCTCGGTCTCCTGGAAACTGCCAGCTCTCAACAAGCGTGTCCTGTAGTCACGTGCACAGCATGACTGCTCTCTGACTTATTATTGAGTTCACCTCTACCATCGACAGGTATGATTCCTGTTAAAAATTTAGTCTATCATTGTTCTTATATAGTTAAATATCCAAAGGAAAGATATCTGGGTTCAAAGATATAATCCAAAAGATGGGAACACTTTCATGCTTGCTAACATTTCCACATCTTATTGGTTCTCTTCCTTAGATATTTTGTCTTCTAAAAGACATGATATTTTATTTCAATGTAGCTTCCAAATGACCATGCTATTTGGAATCTTGTAAAGAAGGTATGTACACTGTTTTGCATGGTCTTGTGTGTGTGTGTGTGTGCGCACACACACACACACACACACACACACACTTCTTACAATTTCTTGCAATTAGGTAAGAATGCCCTTAGTCTGCAAAGAAATCAAGTCTCTTTTGTGGATATTCCCATCTACCACTCCCTGTGGCTCATGCTGACATCTCTTAGCGGATGTGCCATAAGCACTCCAGTGAAGGAGCAAATGTAATCCTCCCTCAGTGGGAAAAAAAATGATATAAGTTTCTGACTTTACTCAATTTAAAGGTTAGTCCTGAACTCTAACAATATTTTCTCGGGGTGAAAAATGGTCATTACCTCAACAGATCATTGTGTATCCAACAAGAGTTCTATGTCTTTTGGAAGCTTCTCTACTTTTTTTTTTTTTTTAGTAAGTACAAAAATTATAGAGAGTGATGTCAAACAGGCAGAAAGGATACGGTAGAGAAGACAAACAATGCGTTAAGTGCATGTGGTTAATTGATTGGCTCCACTTTCTTCACTAAGAGAAAAACACAAGCCCTTCCATTCAGCCTCTATTGAGAACCAAGAACATGGTAGATGGATGGATTGTGTAGCTCGGCCATGCCGTGTCGAGAGGTTGTTTATAAACAACATCCGGCAACATAAACAAGGGGAGATTCAAGAACCACAAGGGATGAGGGAGAGGCCAAAACCGGGTAGCAGCTCTCCCTGTGTTGTTTTGCTGTGACTTGCAGCTTTGCTTAAGCATTTTAAAGATTCTTGCAGGTCTTTTTCAAGCTGCCAGCTCTAGCCTACGAATTATGGTAATGTGCCACTTCTGAGCCCTCGGCAGGATTTGCAACAGAGAAATCACATCAGCCTATGCTGATTAACAATTCCATTCCATCCAGAGATTTATATAAAAAAACTATCTTACATTTTGCTTTTTAATAAGAATGATCGCTATCTCAAATTGAGTCCCAGCAAATTTTAATAAAGGCCCAAGGTTGAGTGGCATTTTGCATGCTGATTTAGCTGTGATTGCTTGCTTTTGATGAGCACTAGCCTGGCATGTATAGCTCTCCTCGGAGCAGGTTTAAAGACCAGGAGTGAGGAAAAGGATAAAAATAAAAATTTCCAACTAAAATTCAAGGTCTTTTCTCCCTGTGATTGATTACTGAATAAATACCAGCATGTATCTTTCGATTTAGCCTAAGGAGGAAATTCCCTACAGCTAAACAGCTGTTTGTATTTGTTTTTTTTATTTTTGTGTTTTTTTAAATAAATGCTAGTATACCAACCTGTCAAAACATATTAACTCTGATTACTACAATTATTATTTTTAAATAATACTGTCAATCTTTTCATCTATCTTCTGCCCTGATACAGCTTAAATCAAATGTAGAGCCATAGACAGGTGGCATTTTCCTTTCTCAAGGAGTAAATTGCCAATAGCTAAATGTCCCTGGAAGAAAAAATTCTCCTTTGCTAAAAATCAAAGGCAAATTAAATATTCTGAATAATAAATCTTCAGGTAAATTAAGGTTATCAGCCTGTGCCAATTGTTGATGGGTACCCTCTCCAAGAAATCCAAGCCTACATGGTCACAGCCTATTTGGTTACTTCTGGATTTCTGTGTATCTTTAGTAAGAAAAAGAAGTGACTAATATTTAAGTGAGATATCACTACTATTTGTTCTTAGATTTCACTAACATACAGAGCAGTGTATAATAATTTCCCACTTCACCATGAAGGTCACTCCAGATGTTTAGATTCACAACCAGTTAAAGTTTATCAATTTCCCAAAGCAAAATTCAAATGAAGCTGGAAAACACAGATCTGGTTCACTTTATTGGCTAAAGATCATTGGATTTCACCAACCAGATTGGCTGTAAGTTTCTAAGACTTGGATCCTGACCTAGAAAGAGCTGCTGCTACTCAACTGCAGAAATAACTAAATCCTCAAAAGCATAAAACCATTTTCAACAGAATTTTAGCAGTAAGGAAATATCTTTCCATTGCTCAAGTACTTCTTAGATGCATCATTTTTACACACATGCACACATGCATGCACAGACACTCGCACAGACACGCACACTACAAAATAATTGTTTATAGAGGAGAACGAAGAAGTGAGACAACACCGTCAGGGATCACATGGATCATTGTATTATATCATCATTTAGCTTCTCAAGAAGGTCAAGAATTTTTTATATAGTTGAAATTATTGCTTTGTAAATGTTCTTCTTCTAACCGTTAAGTGTATGAGCATCTGTGATAAGCCTTTTACATCACTAAGTCACAAAGAAAACACCATATTTTTAAGGATGTAAGGGTCTAGGGAGATGGCTCAGTCAGTTGCAGTGCTTGCCACCTCACCACAAGAGGGGTTTAGAACTCCGGCATCCATATGAAAACCATGTATGGCAGTATACACTTACAATCCCAGTGTTGGAGAGGCAAAGGCAGACAGATTCTGGGAGCTCATTGGACATCCATCCTGGCCAAACCAATGACTTCTGGGTTTAAAGAAAGACTGCCTCAAAAAAAAAAAAAAAAAGTAGGTGGACAGGAACTGAGGAAAACAGCAGACTTGTGGCCTCCACATCCACACACACAGACATAAATCGTACCTTAGGTAGCTTACTATCTCCTAAGAGGGGTCTGACAGTTATGAAGTAGAGTGGTCTTCAACTTAGGTGGGTCATCATGGGGATAAATAAACATTTACAGAAGTTCTTGAGCATGTGGCCTTGACAAGGCTGGTCAGGAAAGACTTGAGGACAGCAATGAGACTTTTGGCTTGGGCGGTACTTACTGGTCGCCATCACTGGTTCACGGAAATCAGACTTAAGAAAGAAAGAGAAGGGGGTGGAGATGATAACAGGTGGTCAGTGTTGACAGTGTTGAGTGAGTAAGTGTTATGAGCATGGCCCTGTGATGTGAGATGGCCACATGGAGGTGACAAACATGCAGGTGACTATGTAGATCCAAAACCCGCTTGGAAGATCTACTTTAAAAAAGAGATAGAACAATATCTTCCCTTGTCCTAACTGGCTGTGAGCTTCTTGTAATTTATATCTTCTTTCTCAGTGTCAGATTTGTCCAAAATTTTCCCTACTTTCTTGGTACCTACACACTTTGCATATTCTGTGTTTGCTCCATTTTCTTTAGGAGAATTCTTTGTTTACAGCATCTTATATACAGACAAAATTCCAGCCCTTCCAGAAGCAAAATCATACAGAAATGAGAAGAAAACAGTTCTATAGGATCTGTGGCAGCCGTAGGATAATTTATTAGCCGTAAGTGCAAAGGACTGAAAAATAAGAAGATACTCAGCAATCTAGGTTGGAAACAAATCAGTGCTCAAAGAATACATGAAAGAATAACTAATCTCACAAAAATAATTGAGAAACAAGTAAAACAATTATAGGAATCCGTTTCTATCCCTTAGAGTCTTCAAAAGTTAAAGGGATGTTTTTTTAATCTTCCGTGTTGGACAAGGTAAACTGGACAAAGTATTTCTATACCCTATTAATAGAAATGTAATGTTTCTGGGATTGATTTTACAAATGTAACTGATTAATTTTTCTCTAATAAAATCTTTGAAAATTTGTCCAAAGGAAAGAATAAATTCTATCCTCAAATCTTCCAGTAGAAGCTTTGCTCAATGCTCCTCTATGGATATCCAGAGGGAAAGATCTGAATATTTAATAGTAGGCAATTTCTTAAATACTACATAATATAGAATCATGTAGTTCATAAAATATCACTTAAAGAACATTTATGAAGAGTTGCGATATATTTTTACTTTTAACACAGTACTTTCTATTAATTATATAAAAATAGAGACAGAAGGTATCTACCAGTCATATTACGTGGAACGTTCTTTTATGTATTATTTTGTGCTCTTGTCCTTTTTTGCATATTTAACTGGACAAAAATGTTAAAGTATGCTTGGTTAAAATCAGTACCTTTGTATCCCTTATATGGGAGAAAAGAAAATGTCTCCAGTGTACTTAATATTGAAATTCTGGAAATTTTCTCACTGGGTGACAAATATTTCTATCCAAAACATTTGCCTCGGTACAAAGCTCACAAAATAAATAAAAGGCTGATATTCCAATGGTAAAATGGACAATAAAACATGAACAGGCAAGTTATGGAGGAAGAAATATGAATCCTTAATAGTATGTATTTATAAAATTGAATAGCATTCATCAGGTAATATTTCAATAAAGCCAAAGTAAATATTATTTATCTTCTATCAATTAAGGCGTCATCTGTAAAAGTTTATATACAATAGTCATCAATGTTGAAAGAGATAGGAGTTATGCTCTGAACTCTAAGAGTCCCCCAAAGCTTATATGCTAAAAAGGCTACATCACCTACTTGTGGAGCCATTGGGAGTAGTAGAACCGTTAGGAAGTGGGGCCTACTGACATCATGGTGGATCATTTGGGGCATGTTCTCAAGCGGCTATTGCGTCCTCATCCTTCCTCCTCTCAGTCTTTTTGCTTCCTGGCTTCTATGAGGTAAACTGCTTACCCTTACATCCCTTCACATAAGTGCCTCATCACAGGCTACCAAATAATAGAGACTAGTGACCATGGCTGAAACCCTGAAGCAGTGAGACCAAGCAGACCTTTTCTCCTAGTTAGTTGACAGTCTCAAGTATTTTGTCAGAGCAAAATGAAAAGAAAAAAAAAAGCTAAACTAACAAAATTGATAAAATGGCAATTGTATATATAAGCAATGAGGGATATAAAAGAATAAGAAAGTGTACTTTACAACAGATAGGTAGATAGATAGATAGATAGATGGATAGATAGATAGATAGATAGATAGATAGATAGATAGATAGATAGATAGATAGATAGATGATAGATATGTATATATTTAAAATACATGTGAATTATGTTTTTAATAAAATAACAAGTAATACATGTTCCTTTTATCTTTACTGATACTTCCAAAAGAATGAGTTTTCTGTAAGCCTTGAGCACTCAAGATTCTTCATTTACTTAGTTTAGTCTTCTTTTGTAGTAATTTGTACCTTTCCTTTAAGGTAGGAATGTCTTTTACTCTCCTATTCCCCTTTTTCTTATTCCTACAATTTTTCAATAATAGGAAACTTACAGTTAATAAAAATCTGATTTTTACAATTTCTAGAACAAAGTCTATTATAATTCAAGGTTTTTGTACATAGTACATTTTAAAGATTTATTTTTATTAAATTATGTATCTGTGTGTGCATGTGTTGAGGAGTCAGTGTGTGCCTGTGAGCACAGAGGCCAGAGGTGTTGGATCTTCTGAAGCTGGAGCCATAAATGGTTGTGAGCCACGACACATAGGTATACTTAATTTCTGAGCCATCTCTCCAGCTCCTACATACCACATTTTAAAACAAATATGAGCATTTTGAAACATGTTTCATATTGTTAACAGTTGTCAAAGATTTAAGATACTCTTAAAATACATTATAATTCAAAAGTTGGCATGTGTCATATACCCAAAAACTATCTATATGTGTATATATGTGTATATATATGTGTATATATATATGTGTGTATATATATATATATATATATATATATATATATAATGCAGGTATGTGTATATATATATTTATACATCTATATTGGAGCTATAATTATCATTCATTCTAAAGTTGGCATTATATGAAAGAAAGATAATTTCAAGTGATATTCTGATAAATAAAATCATTCCACTAAGAGTTATGGAGATAACTCAGCAGGTAAAAGCACTTGCTATTTGTGTGTAAAGACCTGAGTTCAAGTCTCCAGCTCCCACATAAAAATTCTGGTAGAGTTGTGTGCACCTATAAAACCAGTAATGTGGGGTGAGGTGGGGTGGATTCAAGTGGCACCAAAACAGAAAGATTGCTGTGGCTTGATGGTTGCCAGCCTGTTCTCAGGTTTAGTGACAGACCCTATCTAAAGAGAATACACCAGAGAATGAGATAGTGATTCTTTGATCTTCAGACGTGTGTACCTACACACACACAGATTGATAGACATACACTATACACACACAAAGAGAGAGAAGAGGGAGGAGAATGGAGATATATTTGATATCAATAAACAGTGATAGAAAATAATGTACTAATTTGTTTTATCTTATCATATTTTGGTTTATTATTATCCCTTAGAAGCCTACTTGTTTTCTAATGAGAGAGAGAAAGAGAGTAGATCTGGATGGAAGTGGAGTAGGAACTGGGAGGAGCAGAGGGAGGGAAAAATTGTAATCAGGATATATCATGTGAGAGAAAAACATATTTGCAATAGAAAGAAAAATTAAGTAAATGATCACTGGGTTGCTGGCTTCTCTCTGTCTTATTAATTCTTGGTCTGTGGTCTAACTAAAGTCATCTTCTCCATCAGGTAGAACAGGCACAACATCTATGCCTACAATTCTTTCAGGGACTCAGAAAGTGTTTTATTTTCCTTTTCAGACCAGGAGGAGGAGGATGAACTTTTTAGATGGAGGATTATATTTATGTTCATAATGGAGCAGAAATAAAATATTGTGGCTGGATACAGTAGCACAGATCTGCATTTTTAGAACTTGTAGGTGGAGGTAGGAGAATCAGGAATTCAAGGTCATCCTTCGCTACATATTGAGTCGGAGTTTAGGGTACGCTGTATGAGATCCCATCTCAAAAAGCATATATGTTTGTGTATGTGCATTATCATTTTAATTTTTTGTACAGGAAGGACACATGAGGCAAAGGGTCTAGAGCTAGTGGACACTGCATGCTCTCAGAAAGGTGAATGACAAAATCTGTGTCCAAGGCGACAGGGAAAGAAAACAGCACACCAAAGGAAAAATGAAGGACTCTAGTATTTTCAATAGAATATTACATGAATGGATTTCGAGAGAAGCTTAGGAAAAAGAAAGGATTGCTGAGGTCAAAGCATATAAGAGCAAAAGGAAGGTTAAGGAGTTTAGATAAATGGAGGTGGATTCAGGTAAAAATGTTAGTGGAGACTGGAGCTACTATGCAGACTTGGATAATGAGACCTAATGAAGCCAGTCCTCACAAGAGCCAGTGATCCAGTGTGGCAAGAAAAGCAAGCTCAGAGGTCAAGAATCTAGAGTGTCACAAAATCTAGGGGCACCATATCAAGTGTGGTCATGGTTCAAGTGTAACACCCCTCAAGGACTCATTCACTTGAACACTTGATTCTCCACCAATGGTTCTGTTTGTGGAGCTTGTGGTGCCTTTGCTGGCAGACTGTGGCAGACACTCAGAGTGGGTTGTTGATGACTGGAACCCAGTCCTGCTTCACGTCTCTGTATCCTGTCCACAGAGATGAAAACAAGAGAGTGTACAAGCCCCTTCCACCATACACGGTGCCATCCCGGCATCCATCCCTTCCCTCTCAAGCTGCCACTGTCAGACATTTTGTCAGTCCAGGGCAGCCGATGGCCACCCTTTCCCTGAGGTTCTTGGGTAGAACTGAGCTAGGACACCCTTGACAGACAAACTCTCTGAAGTATGTCGTATCCAGATATAGTCCTAGTAATCCTACATTTCCCGAAAGCATTTGGCCATATACTTTTTATTCCCTTATACAACTTCAAGCCTTTATGTCTCTCCATGCTACTATCATCAACACAACATTGATCCCAATATAGGAGTTGTTTGCATAATAGCTAATGAGTACAAAGGGTTAAGAACTTCACCAAGATCATCAATGAATAAAAACACAGAAGTGTAAGAAAAAAATGGATAGTCATTCTTTTTGTGCAAGAAGAGAAACCTTTCTGTTATCATGACATCACTTCTCTCTTTTTAGTAATAAGCCGTGAAAGAATATGCCTCCACTTTTCCATTTCTTGCCTTTTGAAGTTAATTTCCAATCCTAACTGTAAATCAGAAATGGTGCAATCTTTTGATATGTTACAGAGCAATGAAAATTTAATTTATATAATATCTTCCCCTTTTTAAGTGCCTTGTTCAATTGAAGCTGAAGCAGCTGTGAATGATGGTGAAGTTAAGAATAAAAAGTAAGATCAAAGTGATGTCTGTCATTATGATTTCAAACAGCATGTGCCACTTGGGAAGTTTGGGGAAAATGTTAAAAAGGATACTGTCTGCTAACTGAAATAGAATGTAGCATAAAGTGAGGCATTCATTAAGTTTCTCAATTATTCTGCCCACATAAAGCCTAAAGGACAATTAGGAAAATGAACAAGTGTATTGGACAGTAGCGTCTTTATGTGTGTTTGCTTGTATGTGAATGTATGTGAATATGCCCATGTGTGCTCACGTGTGCACGCATGCGCACACTACCTTCATTGGGAGAGCTTTTCTATTCAGTTACAAATGTTCCCTAAGACTCAAAAACTGTCTTTCTCCATTACCAGTAGCTCTAGGGACTTAGAAAAGTCCTAGGAGAGGTCCTGATGTGGGAGGCAAAGTATAAAAGGGGAAGCTCAGAAGGCTGGGTGGGGAGAGGCCTGTCCCTCCTTAAAGGCCATGGCTTCCCACTGTGAAGAACATCTTGAACCAATTTTAACCCATTGACTCTTAATCAATAAATCCTTAAACTTGCTGTTACAAGAAGACATGGTACAAGTCATTCGTAGGAGTAAACTTTCTGTAGATGAACAAGCTTTTATCACAAGTGGCATGGGCTCTTTGGACATCAGTCCTTGTTGCCATTAAGCTCTGTGCATGCATATTAATAGGGGTGAAAGAGATCCAGTTTGCTGCCAGCCGAGTCATTTGTTTAATGTTGGAAGTCTTTCTAGACCACATACAATGAAATTCCTGAGAATACTGCCTTAAGTGCTAAGCTGGCCCAGACCTAGTTTGCTTCGTGAACAGGAAAGAAAGATAGCTGACCTCCTTGGGATAGCAGGAAGGGAAGTCAGAGCTAGCGGCAAAGTGGTGCTCTTGTGTCTCTGATGCCCAAAAACCCTTTGTCAAGTGAAACAGCACATCTGGCAGAGCAAGCTGCTGGATGCTCCCTGTCACTATGCCCTGATAAGATGCTATCAGGCAGCCCCTCTAAGTCCTTTAAGCACTATAAGCAGATCAGTGGGCTAATTACCATAAAGGGTGAAAGATATTGGGCCTTTATTGATGGAGATTAATATTGAACACAAGGACATTGATTTTTTTCTCTGCGTCTTCTTTCTGATCGTAAACTTGGTTTGCAGCCACCTGAGGTTGACTTGATCTTATCTTCTTCCTGATGCTACTTTGAAGACCTACTAAGTACCTAAGTACAAACTTGAAGTATTTCAAATACAAAGAGAAGTGTTTTTATCCCAACACTCTTGTATTCTATATGATACCTACCGTTTATTAAGTGTCTGCTGTATTCCAGACATCATGTTAGCTGCCAAGCGCATAACAGTTTAAGTGTCATGAGCATGCATCCAAGGTGAAGACACCAGCAGCACACTTCATATGAGGAAGCTGGTTATTACATGTATTGAAAAAATATCCCAAAGCCACTTAGAAAGGGTGAGGCAGAGCTGGAGACCTAGCTCAAGAGTTAACAACACCTGTGCCCTTACAGAGGGACTGGGTTTGGTCCCTAGCTTCCATGTGGCATCTCACAGCCATTTCCAACTCCAGATCTAGGGAATCTGATGCCCTCTCCTGGCCTCTGCAGGCACTGTATGCTCACTGTATGCTTACAAACATGTAGATAAACAATGATGTATATAAAATTTAAATACTTAATTTTTGTAAAATGAAGGAGAATGAAGCTTGATGTTTATTACTCTAATGACTGTTATGGTTTGAGTGTGAAATGCTTCTCCTAAGCTTATTATTTGAACACTTGACTTGGTTCTTCACTGACAGTGCTGTTTGGGAAAGATGTGGAACCTTTAGGACTTAGTGTCTCACTGGAGAAAGTGAGTTACTAGAGAACAAGCTTTGGGTTTTTACAGCCTGTCGTCATTTCCTCTCTCGACTTCTTGAGTGTGGATACCATGTCACCAGTGGGCCTTCCCCCATCCTTCACATAGCCCCTCAAATTGTGAGCAAGAATAAACCCTTCCTTCCTTAAACTGCCTCTCATCGGGCATTTTGTCACAGCAGTGAGAAAAGTAAGTAGCAGAATACAAACACATAAAATAATTGATTCATTATCCTCTAGATTGGGGTTGCCCGATAAGGAGGAGTAGCCAAAGTGAATTTTACACTTAGAAGTTAGTTCTTCATATGAGAATCTGAAAGAAAACCAATTACTTTCTACTTTAATTAGATCTCCTACTAGTGTATGTGTGTGCGCACATGAGTGCTTGCATGCTGCAGTGTGCGTGTGAGGTCAGAGGACAATGTCTGGGAGTCAGCTCCCTCCAACCACTGTGGGTTCTAGGGTTCAAACTCTGGGAATCTGTCTTGCAAGTGCTTCTGCCAACTGAGCCATCACACTGGCCCAAACATTCTTAATCTTGATAAAATCTAACTTACCATTTCTCCTTTAATTTTAGGTTTGGCTACAGTCAGAATGTGGAAATTCTGGGAGGTTTGGAGTCCGTATGGAACCTTATTGATGTACATTCTAAAGCAGAATGAACTGACTCTGCTTCCGTGATAAACTATTCTGACAAAAGCAACTTAGGGGAGAAGGGATTTTTGTGGCTCACAGTTTAAAGGTGTAGTTAGTAATAAAGGCAAAGATGTTAAGGAAGCAAAATTTTGAAGCAGCTGGTCTCCTTACAACACAGCCAAGAAGCATTCAGCTCTTTTCCTTTATTTTATACAGTTCAGAATCCCC
Source organism: Psammomys obesus (assembly GCF_907164565.1). Taxonomy (NCBI): domain Eukaryota; kingdom Metazoa; phylum Chordata; class Mammalia; order Rodentia; family Muridae; genus Psammomys; species Psammomys obesus. The sequence continues at coordinate 15,072,644 of NW_026596149.1, forward strand.
TGCGCTGGAAATGATCCTCCACACACTAAGATGAGTCTTCCCTAATCAATTAATAAAATGAAGGTGATTCTCCACAGTCATGACCAAAGGCATGTTCCCAAGTGATTCTAGATTCTGTCAAGTTCACAATTAACTCTACCCATCACAGTGCTAAACAGCAAAAATATGAAGGTCAATTCTTTATAGATCTATTTCACATCTACAATTATGTCCAAGAGTGGCCTGACTATACCAGAAAACACTCAGAGCTCTCTAAGGCATAAAGGTCAAATTCCTTTTTTTAATATTTTATTTTTATTTTTATTAATTACAGTTTATTCCCTTTGTATCTCACCTATAGCTTCCTCCCTCTTTCCCTCCCAATCTCACCCTTCCTCCCTCTTCTCCACCCATGCCCCTCCCCCAGTCCACTAATAGGGGAGGTCCTCCTCCCCTTCCATCTGATCCTAGTCTGTCAGGTCTCATCAGGACTGGCTGCATAGTCTTCCTCTGTGGCCTGGTAAGGCTGCCCCCAACCTGGAGAGGGAGGTGATCAAAGAGCAGGCCAATCAGTTTATGTCAGAGACAGTCCCTGTTCACATTACTAGGGAACCCACTTGGACACTGAGATGCCGTGGGTTACATCTGTGCAGGGGTTTTAAGTTATCTCCATGAATGGTCCATGGTTGGATTATCAGTCACAGAATCAAATTCTTATTAAAATCTATAAAAATTAGAATTTAGCCTTGACATGTTTTAAGCAAGGAAATGGTATGCTTATATTCTCACACACCTAACTGTGAACATTTTATATGCTAGTGTTATGCTAATTCCAACATCTGGCCAATCATGTAAGCATCTGTCATTTAGAGTATAAGAATGCCCAAGTGTCACAAAGCCATGTTACATCCGTAACCAAGTACGGCACACAGAATGAATGACTCTGACACAGGTTCACTTTCAGATCACCTAATAATAAATGGGTCCAGGGCTGAAGTCTAAATGCTCCAACACATTAGGACTATTCAAAGCTACGTGGTGTATTGACTCTACCTCCAGATAAACAAGATCAAACAACTGCTCCCCTTTCCCTGCCTTTGTAACTAATCAAAGCCTGAAGGCCTCAAAAGTCCTTTCTAATTGGTTTCATTGTTTTGTTTATTATGCTTATCACAGGGCAGTTAACAGTTACGTCCACAATGGGCCATTCTGACATTTCAGTTGGTTTTAAATGGCTGCTAATGGTTTTCTGCATTTCAACACGACCAGGGAGCCCACGCTTCTTAGGTGACCTTCGTTTAAGAAAGGACTGGATTTTTACTTACAGGCCTTAGAAAATACAAATACTGACATGCAGTAGGTCTGTGCATAAAGGCATACACTCCAACCTACCCTATGCATGAAGTGGGGGCAGGGCATGCCACAGAGTAGACCACCCGCATTGCTGACTACCCATATTTCCCACTTTTGTAGTTTTACTTACATTTTGGTTTTTTTTTTATCCATGACTCCTCCCTCACCTGTTTCTACACCCCACAAAATGCATCTTCAGTTCCATGAGCGGAAAAAACATGACTGCACTGTATGATCACTAGTCTCCTTCTCATTCTTAGGCTGTTACCTGTTCAACTGTTTCCACTCAATTCGTTTCCTAACTTTGATGCCTTCCTTATTTGGTTTTCTAGCTTGAATGTTTGCCAATAGTTTCACCCAGTTTAGGATCTTTTAAAGAAAAACTAAGTACAAGCTATTGACTTATTTTCTTTTGTTGAGTGTTTATACTGTCCTTTGCTACACCTAATAATCTTTACCCAGCCTTAAAGCTGAAGGAAGCATTTGCCTAGAAAAGATCAGCATGAGGAGGTTGGGGATTTGGATTGGGTAGAGTGTTGGAGTTGTTCAGGGTCTTGATTGTGGTGAGCATCACAAGAATCTATGAATGTATTCCAACTCAGAGCTGTACAAAGCAGTATTTAACCAGAAAATTCTAAAAGTCTGAAACAATGTTGGCTTGCTTAAATTACATCATTTGGAAATCATTTGTTCGTAACCTTAGGAACTTAATTTTCTACACATCTAGTTTTTTATGTTCCCAACAGGACAAGATGGCCCCTAAAGTAGTATCTCTCTACTCAATATACTTTTCTCTTTGGCCTTCTATTATTACTTCTCCTCTTCCTCCTCCTTTTTTCCTACTTCATTTCCTTCTCATCTCTTTCTTTTCCTACTCCTTCTCCTCCTTCCCCTTTTCCACCTCCTCTTCTCAGGTACCCACATGGGAAGAGGATGTACACCCATGTGAAGATATTGAGCAATTTTGGAAGAATTTCATTTCACCTTCACTCTTTTTTTAAAATTTTTTCTTTATGATGATTATTATTATTTATTATAGTTTATTCAATTTGTATAGTAGCTATAGCCCCTTACCTCATTTCTTCTCTCCCTCTTTCCCTCCACATGTCCCTCCCCTAGTCCACTGATAGGGGAGGTCCTCCTCCTCCCCTACTGTCTAACCCTAGTCTATCAGGTCTCATCAGGACTGTCTGGATCTTCTTGCTCTGTGGCCTAGTAACACCACCTCACCAGGGGCTGGTGATCAAAGAGCAAGCAACCAAGTTCATGCCAGTGACTGCCCCTGCTCCCCTTACTAGGGAACCCACATGGAGACTGAGCTGCCCATAGGCTATATCTGAGCAGGGGTTCTAGGTCCTCTCCATGCATGGTCCTTGGTTGATTCATCAGTCTCTGCAGGACCCCCTGGGAGAACAGGAGCTCCACAAGGAGACCAACAGAGCCAAAATATCTTGGTGTTTTATCTCTGCCTTCTTCTGTAAGATTCCCTGCATTGTTTGGCTATAAGTCTCAGCATCTTCTGGGTAGAGTCTTTCAGAGGCTCCCTGTGGAAGGTTCCTGTCCTGTTCCCTGTCTTCTCCTACTTCTAATGTCTATCCTGTTTGTTCTTCTGAATAAGGATTAAGCCTCTCCCTGGGATCCTCCTTGTTGTTTAGCTTCTTTAGGACTATAGATTTTAGTATGTTTATCCTATATTATAAGACTAATATCCACTTATAAGTAAGTATATACTATGTGTGTCATTCTGCTTCTGGGTTACCTCACTCAGGATGATCTTTTCTAGTTCCCTCCATTTGCCTGCACAGTGTCACTCTTAAGCAGCAGAAGTTCTCCATTATTTATTTCAGGGAAGGAGGAGAATTCAGAGACAAGAGAGAAGAGAGAAAGAAGGAGAACTTCCCTCATGTCTCCCTGCACGTCCTATCACCAAGTGTAGTAGATGAGGATAGAGAAAAATAATGCCAAAAGAAATGTTATGAGCTGCCAAATTTTCTCTAAAGATGGTTTCTGTGGAAAATAAAGAGAAATAAGATCATGCCCACCTAAGATATTACCACATTATAAGAAGCTTGGTAACCAGAAAATAGGTAAATTAAACTTTCTTTTCCAAAAGAATTGATGTATCTGCTACTTTGATTTTCTTAATAGCATCTACAGTAGTTAATTATGTCATATCATTTATTTTAGCAATCTATGGAAAAAATAGTATCCAATCCAGCTTTGCTAAGATATAGAACATCTTTAGGATTTTTAGCAATTAGAAAAAAATGAGGAATCCAGACAATCACAAAGTGAACTCAGTTACATAAAAATCAGCAAAACAACAATAAACTCATTTATTCCATCTTTTTCACATTCTTCTTTATGGGCCATATAAGCATAAAAAAGAAAAAAAATAGATGTGTTTAATTATTCATATGTTCAATAACTACATAGAGGTGTTGGGTTTTTTATGTAGGTCAGAGTCTTTAAAGCACTGACATACAGTAAGGAAAACACTGAGCTCCTTATTCTGTGAAAGAAGACATATGACAAGCAGGTGTATAAATGATGAAAGGTGATGCCTAAAAAAAAGCGCCAGAAGGAATGTTTAAGCATACTTGAAGTGAGAAGAGATTCTCATACACACACACACACACATACACACACAGGAAACCCAACAGACAACCCCTGGGGGTGGGGGAAGATTCAACTAAATCAAATTGATCTTTGTTATAAGTATTAATGCATTAGCTGTACAAATCAATGAAATCTGCTGTGATGTTTCCATATGCACACACATTGTGTACTGAACTTGTTCATCCTCCTCTTTTCCATCTTCAGTCCCCAAGCTCTTTCTCAATTCCTAATGAGCCTGAAAATTAAGTCTTTATATTTTGAAGCCAAATTAATTCCAGATGGTTTAAATTTCTTAATTTACAAAAAAAGACATTATTTGAAAGAAAAAACAGAAGTATAGAAAAACATTTATATAATATTAGATTAAGAAAGAATGTGCTAAACATTAAAGCAAACAGAAATTCTAAAGAAAAAGCTAAATGGCATTAAAATGTATCCTCTATTTACATTTGAAAATCCTACAAGGAAAATAAATGGAGGTATGATTGAATGATAAAATATTTTCAAATAAAAATATATTACATAAGAAATTTTAGAACATGACGTTAAAAAGTAATTCATAACTTGGGCATGATGGTAAACACCTGAACTCTTACCACTCAGGAGGCTGAGGCAAGGAGGATCATAAATGTGAGAGAAAAATGTGATGCATAAGTAGAGCCTGTGAAAAAGATTGGAAGGAAGAACAGTAGCAGGAAAGAGAGAAAAAGAAAGACATGAAGCAGGAAGAAGGGAGAGAAGAAGGGCTATTCAAGAAAAAAGTTACCTCCCAAACAAAACAGTGTTTAGTTTATTTGTGCCAAAGAAATACAGATTAAAAGAGCAAATAGTATTAAAATATTGAAATTTGTCTCTTGTTGACAAGGAGCTTTTAAAGACAATATAATAAACACTTCCTACACTGCTGTGTGTGGGAAAGGGCCTGAGGAGGAAGAATGAGGACACGTGCAAGCATTTTTAAAAAATAATCATGTATGTCTACCAAGATTTAAAGATGCCTCTTCCCAGTTCTTCTAACCCGGCTTGTCACCAATGGAGATCAGGGGAAGGAGTGAGGAAAGGTTGCTTCAGAGGGAAATTCCTGAGTATTTGTTATCAGCAGAGCTGAGATAAAGGTCCCCTGAGCTGCACCGTCTAGGTCACCACTCTGCCTGCCATCGTGAGGAGGACTCCTGGCCCTAGGGACACACATGGTAGAACCCCCTGAACCCCTGGCGAGTACATCTGGGGCACAGCAAGCAGAGGTGAGCTGTGCTCTCTGCCCTGAGCTCCACCATCTGGGCCATTACTCTGTCTGCCTTCCTAAGGAGTCCTGGCGGCCCCAGGAACATCCAGATTAGGCTGCCCTTGTGTCTACTGCCAAGTCCCTGTGGGGCACAACCAACATTGGCAGCTCCCTGAGCTCCCAGGAGCATCTAGGTTAGACCCCTGCCCTCAGTCCCCAGCCTGGCTACCAGGCCCTTCTGGGGCTCATCTATCAGCTGTGAGATGTACTTTGTCCCCTGAGCTCTATCATCAAAGCCACAGATTTACCTGCCTTCTCGGGGAGGCCTGCCAGCACCAAGAACATCCAAGAGACAGGTTGGCACCAGAAATATCCAGGTGAACAGCTGGCACTGGAACAACTAGATGGCTAGAGTCCAGCATCAGAACTCAATCAACAAGAGCCAGGGCAATATGGCACCATCAGAGCCCTGGATATCCCAACACAACTAAAGTACACACACACACACACACACACACACACACACACACACAGAAGACCTTTAAATCAAACCTTATAAAGAAGATAGAAGCCTTTAAAGAATAAATGAAAGAATCCCTTAAAGAAATACAGGAAAATACAATCAAACAGGTAAAGGAAATAAATAAAACTGTTCAAGACTTAAAAATGGAAATAGAAGCAATAATACACAAACATGCACATGCACATACACACACACACACACAAACTGAGGAAACCCTGGAGATGGAAAACCTAGGAAAGAGAACAGAAACTACAGACACAATCATTGCCAACAGAATACAAGAAATGGAAGAAAGAATCTCAGATGTAAAAGATATGATAGAAGACACAGACACATATGTCAAAAAAATATTAAATCTAAAAAGTTCCTGATGTAAAACATCTAAGAAATCTGGGATACTATGAAAAGACAAAACTTAAGAATAATAGGAATAGAAGGAGAAGATTCCCAGCTCCAAAGCCCAGAAAATTTTTAATTATTTTTATTTTTATTAGTTACAGTTTATTCACTTTGTATCCCCTTTTATAGCTCCCCCCACCTCCCCTCCCAATCACACCCTCCCTCCCTCTTTCCCAGCCATGCCCTTCCCTCAGTCCACTGCTAAAAGAGGTCCTCCTCCCCTTCCCTCTGATCCTAGTCTAACAGGTCTCATCAGGAATGGCTGTATTGTCTTCCTCTGTGGCCTGGTAAGGCTTCTCCCCTTGGGGGGGGGGGGGAGGTGATCAAAGAGCAGGCCAATCATTTCCTGTCAGAGACAGTCCTTGTCCCCATTACTATGGAACCCACTTGGACACTAAACTGCCATGGGCTACCTCTATGCAAGGGTTCCAGGCTATCTCCATGAGTGGTCCTTGGCTGAAGTATCAGTCTCAGAAAAGACCCCTCTGCGCAGACTTTTTGGGTCTGTTGCTCACCTTGTGGAGCTCCTGTCCTCTCCAGGTTTTACTATCTCCTACTTCTTTCATAAGATTCTGTGCACTCTGCCTAAAGTTTGGCTATGAGTCTCAGCATTTGCCTCGATACCCTGCAGGGTAGAGCCTTTCAGAGGCCCTCTGTGGTAGGCTCCTGTATTGTTCCATTTTCTCCCTCCTCCGATGTCCATCTTCTTTCCTTTTCTGAATGAAGCTCTTAGCCAGAGTCCTCCTTCTTGATTAGCTTGCATAGGTATACAGATTTTAGTATGTTTATTCTGTATTATATGTCGAGTATCCACTTATGAGTGATTGTATACCCTGTGTGTCTTTCTGCTTCTGGGATACCTCACTCAGGATGATCTTTTCCAGTTCCTATGATTTACCTGCAAATTTCATGATTTCCTTGTTTTTATTGCTGAGTAATATTCCATGTGTAGATGTAACACAATTTCTGTATCCATTCCTCAACTGAGGGGCATCTGGGCTGTTTCCAGCTTCTGGCTATTACAAATAAAGCTGCCACAAACATGGTTGAGGAGATGTCCTTGTTGTATACGTGAGCATCTTTTGAATATATGCCTAGCAGTGGTATAGCTGGATCTTGAGGAACCACTATTCTGAACTGTCTGAGAAAGTACCAGATTGATTTCCAATGTGGTTGTACAAGTTTACATTCCCACCAACAGTGGAGGAGGGTTCCCCTTCCTACACATCATCTCCAACATGTGTTGTCACTTGAGTTTTTGATCTTAGCCATTCTGATTGGTGTAAGGTGAAATCTCAGGGTCATTTTGATTTGCATTTCCTTGATAACTAAGGACGTTGAACATTTCTTTAACTGTTTCTCTGACATTTGATATTCCTCTATTGAGAATTCTGTTTAGCTGTGTATCCCGTTTTTTAATTGGATTAACTGATTTTTTTTCTGTTTAACTTCTTGAGTTCTTTATATATACTAGATATTAGCCCTCTGTTAGATAGAGGATTGGTGAAGATCCTTTCCCAATCTGTAGGCAGACATTTTGCTCTAATGACAGTGTCCTTTGCTTTATAGAAGCTTTTCAGGTTCATGAGGTCCCATTTATTGATTGTTGCTCTTAGAGCCTGTGCTGTTGGTGTTCTGTTCAAGAAGTTGTCTCCTATGCCAATGAGTTCAAGGTTCTTCCCCACTTTTTCTTCTAACGGGTTTAGTATGTCTGGTTTTATATTGAGGTCTTTGATTTACTTGGACTTTAGTTTTGTGCAGGGTGATAAGTATGGATCTATTTGCATTTTTCCAAATGTAGACATCCAGTCAGACCAGCACCATTTGTTAAAGATGCTATCTTTTTTTCTATTGTTTGGTTTTGACATTTTTGTCAAAAAACCAGGTGTCTATAAGTGTGTGGGTTTATTTCTGGGTCTTCTATTCAATTCCATTGATCCACCAGTTATTTTCTATGCCAGTACCGTGCAGTTTTTAATATTGTTGCTCTATAGTACAACTTGAGGTCAGGGATGGAGATATATCCAGAAGTTATTGTAGAGGACTGTTTTAGCAATTCTGGGTTTCTTATTATTCCATATGAAGTTGAGAATTTTTATTTCAAGGTCTGTAAAGAATTGTGTTGGTATTTTGATGGGAATTGCATTGAATCCATAAATTGCTTTTGGTATGGTGGCCATTTTTACTATGTTAACCCTGCCAAGCCATGAGCATGGAAGTCTTTCCATCTTCTGATATCTTCTCCTAATTCTTTCTTCAGAGACTGGAAATTTTTTTTCATACAAGTCTTTGACTTGCTTGGTTAGGGTCACACCAAGGTTCTTTATGTCCTTTGTGGCTACTGTGAAGGGTGTTGTTTCCCTAATTTCCTTCTCAGCTCTTTTGTCTTTTGTATACAGGAAGGCTACTGATTTTTTTTTATTATTTAATTTTGTATCCAACCACTTTGCTAAAGGTGTTTATCAGCTGTAAGAATTCCCTGGTAGAGTTTTTGGGATCACTCAGGTATACTAACATATCATCTGCAAAGAGTGATACTTTGACTTCTTCCTTTCCAATTTGTATCTCCTTGATCTCCTTTAATTGTCTTATTGCAAGGACTTCAAGAACTATGTTGAAGAGATAGGGAGAGAGTGGGCAGCCTTGCCTTTTCCCTGAGAAGATTCCCAGCTCCAAGGCCCAGAAAATATTTTAACAAAATTATAGAAGAAATTTTTCCCAACCTAAGGAAAGATATGCCTCTAAACATACAATGAGCCTACAGAACACCAAATATATTGGAAAAAAAAGAAAATCATATCATACCATAATAATCAAAACACTAAATGTACAGAACAAAGAAAAACTATTAAAAGCTTCAAGAAAAAAAAAAGACCAGGTAAAATATAAAGGCAGATCTATCAGAATTACACCCAACTTCTCAACAGAGGCTATGAAAGCCAGAAAAGCCCATGAAGATAAATGTTTTAAGAGACCCTAAGAGACCACAGATGTCAGCCCAGAATACTATATCCAGTAAAACTTTCAATCACCATAGATGGAGAAAACAAGATTTTCCATGACAAAACCAAATTTGAACAGTATCTGTCCACAAATCCAGCCCTACAGAAGATACTAGAAGGAAAACTCCAGCTCAAGAAAGCTAATTACAACCTAAAACAAACAAATGAACAAACCCACAGGAAATGAATAACCCCCACAGCACAAAACCAAAAGAATGGAAGCACACACACACACATACACATGCACACACACACACACACACTCACACAAACTACCACCACAAACACCAAGAAACAGGAATAAACAGTCATTGCTCATTAATACCTCTCAATATCAGTGGATTCATTTCCCCAGTAAAAAGACACAGGTTAACAGAAAGGCTGTAGAACCAGGATCCATCATTCTGCTGCATCCAAGAAATATACCACAACGGCAAAAATAGACATTACCTTAGAAAAAAAGGGCTGAAAAAAGGTTTTCCAAGAAAACAGACCCAAGAAACAAGTTGGAGTGGCCATTCAAATATCTAATAAAATAGACTTTCAACAAAAATTAATCATTAGAGATGGGTAAGAATACTTCATACTCAACAAAGGAAAAATCCACCAAGATGACATCTCAGTTTTAAATATCTATGCCCCAAATGCAAGGGCATCCACTTTCATAAAACAAAGATTACACATCAAAACCCACACATTCGTTGTGGGAGACTTCAACACCCCATTCTCACCAATGGACAAGTCATCAAGACATAAACTAAAAAAAGAAATAATAAACCTAAAAACAAAACAAAACAAAAAGTTATGATTCAAACAGGACTAACCAACACCGACAGAACATTTCATCAAAACACACAAAAAATGTATACCTTCTTCTCAGCACCTCATGGAACTTTTTTCAAATTGACCATATAATCAGTCACAAAATAAGCCTTAACAGACAAAAAGAGAATTGAAATAACCACTTGTTAACCTGACCACCATGGATTAAAGCTGTACTTCAACAAAAACAGAAACAACAGAAAGCCTTCAAACTCATGGAGATTGAACAAGTCTATAATCAGCAACCACTGGGTCAAGGAAAAAAAAATAAAGAAAAGAATTACAGAATTTCTAGAATCAAATTAAAATGAAGGCACAACACATCCAAACTTAATGGGGTGCAATGAAAGCAGTGCTAAGAGGAAAGTTTGTAGCACTAAGTGTCTTCATAAAGAAATTGGAGAGATCTCATACCAGCAACTTAACAACACACTGAAAGCTCACACCCAAGAGGAATAGATGGTAGGAAATAATCAAACTCAGGGCTCAAATCAAAAAGTTAGAAACAAAGAAAATACCACAAAAAATAACCAAAACCTAGAGCTCGTTCTTTGAGAAAATCAACAAGACAAACACATAGCCAAACTAACTAAAAGGCAGAGAAACAGTATCCAAACCAATAAAATCAGAAATTAAAAGAGGGCATAACAACAAATACCAAGGAAATTGAAAGGATCATTGGGTTTTACTTCAAAAACTTGTACTCTACAAAATTGAAAAATCTAAATGAAATTATTGATTTTCTTGACAGATACTACTTACCAAAGTTAAACCAAGACCAGGAAAAACAGTTTAAATAACCTATAACCCCAAAGTAAATGAAAGAAGTCATTAAAACTCTCCCAACCAAAAATAAATAAATAAATAAAGACCCAGGGCCAAGTGGTTTTAGTGTAGAATTCTACCAGACTTTCAAAAAAGAGCTAATACCAATACTTAAAGTATTCCACAAAATAGAAATAAAAGGAACGTTTGCCAAGCATCTTATGTGGCCACAGTCATCCTAATACCTAAAACTCACAAAGACTCAAAAGGGAAACAATTTCAGACTAATTTCCCTTATGAACATTGATGCAAAACTACTCAGTAAAATACTTGCAAACCAAATCCAAGAGCACATCAAATACATAATCTACCATGATCAAGTAGGATTCATCCCAGAGATGCAGAGATGAATCAGTATACTAAAATCCATCAATGTGATCCACCATATAAACAAGTTGAAAGGGAAAAAAATCCATATGATCATCTCATTAGATGCTGAAAAGGTCTTTGACACATCCCACGCCCCTTCATGTTAAATATCTTGGAGAGATCAGGGATACAAAGCCCCTACCTAAACACAAGGCAATATACAGCAAGCCGATAGCCAACATCAAATCAAATAAAGAGAAACTTGAAGCAGTTCCACTGAGATCAGGGACAAGTCAAGGCTTCCCACTGTCTCCATATCTAATATATTACTTGAAGTTCCAGCTAGAGGAAGAAGTCAACTAAAAAAGATCAATGGGCTACAAAATATAAAGGAGGAGATCAAAATATCACTCTTCTCAGATGCTATGATAGTATACATAAGTGATAATACAAATTCTACCAGGGAACTCCTACAGCTGATAAACACCTTTAGCAAAGCTGGTTATACAATCAACTCAAAAAATGGGCTACTGCGCTCCAAAATATAAACGATAAAGGGTCTGAGAAAGAAATTAGAGAAACAACACCCTTCACAATAGTCACAAATAACATGCAATATTTTGGTGTAATTCTAACCAAGCAAATGAAAGACCTTTATGACAAGAACTTCAAGTCTTTGATAAATTTTCAGAAGATGGAAAGACCTATGTTCATGAGACAGTAGGATTATAGTAAAAATGGCCAGCGTACCAAAATCAATCTACAGATTCAATGCAATTTCCATCTAAATTCCAACACAATTCTTATAGACCTTGAAAAACCAATACTCATTTCATATATTAAAAAAAAACAAAAACAAAACAAACAGACAAAAAAAAAAAAACAAGATAGCTAAAACAATCCTGTATAATAATAGAACTTCTGGCGGTAGCAGTATCCCTGAGTTCAAGCTGTACTACAGAGCAATAGTAATAAAATCTAGACGGTATTGGCATAAAAACAGACCAGTTTATCAATGGAATCAAATCAAAGACCCAGAAATAAACCCATATACCTATGCACACGTGAATTTTGAAAAAGAAGCCAAAACCATACAATGGAAAAAAAGAAAGCATCTTCAACAAACAGTGCTGGTCTAACTGGATACCTGCACACAGAGGAGTGAGAATAGATACATATTTATTACCTTGCATAAAACTTAAGAACACATTGTTTGAAAACAATCACATTTTTTAAATTCCCTGATTCTCTGTACATCTTTTCCGTTTCAGTGAGAATTCCTATATACATTAGACCAGGCTGAAATGAGAGAAAGAAACAGACAGCTACTGAGGAAGTAATGACAATTGTCAACATGTCTCTGTATAGCTTTGTTCCCAAAGACCCTCATTACATGCATGATCTCACAGTCAGTACCAGCTGTGCAGTGTAGTTGGGGTCCACAAAAAAGTCTCTCTGCCATAAAACAAAGAAATGATATGATATGCGAAGATTTTGACTGTCACAGAATTAGAGTTCTGATTCTTTTTGCCTTCTCTTCTGCTTCACACTGAGACAAAGTGAGGGTCCTTATGTCAACACTTGTTCAAATTGTGAGTTGCAACTTGTAATTATCACAGAACATGGAGAAACTACACCATGTTAAAGTACATCCCTCTAGAACATTTTATTTAGTCCAAGTGAACTTTAAAAACTCATTCAAAGGTGTTTCAAAACCACACTTTTTCCCAAAGAAAGAGGTGGGTATTCTTGGGTCTTACAAAAATGGCAAGTGAGAGCATTACTTTGAACAGAATACTGGTGAAGCCTGCAGGGGAAGCCAGTGAAACAAGCAGTGCTGTCCTGTTTCTCTCCACAGCCCGCTCCAGGGAGAGAACTGAAAGGAAAAAGGGCTCAGAGGTCTTCATTCTTATGCTGCTGCCAGTTTAGTCCATTATGAGGGGAAACTAATCTTTTTATATCAGACTCAACAATAAAGAAATATTACCTCAGCAAATGTTCAAAAGATCCTGCAAGAATGAACGACTTTTCCCCAAAGTGCCATTGAATGCAAAGAATAACAACAGCTTGCATATTTCCTGTAGAAATTTTATCAAAGAATCTGTCAAGGAACAAATTTGACCAATTCCTTGTAAATATTTTCTACACAAATCTCAATCTAAAAGGGTTCCACAGTGGATTAATTATTCTTTCTTTCTTCACACCTATGAACAGCTCAGTGGCAGTATTATCCTTTAGCTGGTGGCAGGGGTGTGGCCCCATGGCAGAAGCCTTAACATTCATCCCCAGAACTGACAAAGTGGGGACGTCCGACTTAAACTTCCCTCTTTGCTGTGAGCTCTTTATGTGAACTCTCACAGAGGCCCCAGCACCAGCACCATTGCCAAGTTCTGCCAAGGTTGATTCTGTAACACCTCACAAGCGTATTGCAGACCTACTCTGTTCCCTACTCTCCACTGCTCCTGTTTTAGACCGAGACCTCTAACATGTGCAGCCTTGTACAGCTTTCTCTCCTCCTAATCCTTCCCGTTTTACTTTATAACTCCTTACAGAACAATGTTTTTCAATTCCCTAATATAACTCCTAAACATAACTACTGATTTAAAAAAAAAACTATTTAAAAGCAACTAGGGAAGATGGCTCAATGAGTTAAGCATGTGCCAAGCACGTAAGCATCAATGGATTTATTACATACAGCAATAATAAGAAATGACTGAGGAAGGGAATTGGAGAGATGAGGTACACACACTTGTTTCTTTTGCAAAGAACCTCGCTTCCAATCCCAGTACAGTACCTTGTAACTACAGCTCAAGGGAATCCCCTATTTCAGGTCTTTGTGTATGTATGTATTATGTATGTATGTATGTATGCAGGTGTATGTGAATATGAATTTTCGTATGTATATATGCATGTATGTGTATGAACTCCACAGTTCTTATCACTAGCATCCACACAAAGGCCATCTTAAGGTATTCATAGCACCTCGGATTTTGCTCTTGCTAGGGGAATTGATCAGAAATGCTGAAGCTCATGTGTCCACAGGTCCCTGAGGTATATCGAGCCAGAGAATGTCAATGTTGCGAGGTTCTGGAAAACTTCATCCCGAAGTCTGAACTCCAACCTTTACTATCAGATGGTTTTCTCTTGAGTCACTCAAGGAAGTGAACATTAGATGCCGTGTAGGACACAGTCTACGTCTCGACAGCCTTATCTCTGGATCCCATGAGTAATAAATAATAACAGGGGCAATGACCTTTTTCTACTTCACAAAGACCGTCTGCAGATTAACTAATTAATGATTATAAAGTGTTACATCTTATTAAGTTTATTATGATCATTAACTTCCCATGATGAAGAGATAGGTTCAAAAATAAAAAGCAAGGTTCAGTAGGTGGCGTTCTGCCCTCTAGTACCAGCACCAATGCCAGCGAAGCTCTGGAGGACATCTCTTTTAACTTCTTGTTCCTGATCATTTGAACAATAATATCTTCTAGAGCAGTCCCTTCAGGCACATGAAAGCGATCAGGAGGCTCTATCTGTACTCAATCACAATTTAGCTATCATTTACATAAGCTTTCACACTGGCTCCAGGGGTGATAATACTGATTATCAAATACAGAATTTTTAGAAAAATTTAAAAAGTATATTAATATATAGATACAATAAAAACATAGAAGTTCACTTTTATTACATAGATCAAATACATTTATAAAATATATAAATATAGCAAAATACAATGTGCAACAAAATATATATTCATAGGACATGTGATTAGATACTATTTAGTAGTTATTATGTTATTAAGCTCATGTTATTTGCTTAAGTCCACTTAGCTATCTTCTTGTGTTCTCTTACACTAACAAAATAATTTATTCATTTGCTATTTTTTTTTTTTATCTTTCATATCACCAGAAGAATTGAGTCCCTTTCACAAACTTTAGTCTGGTAGATATTCAATCTGTGTCTCCAGACTTCCGTAAATAACTTGTTGATGATTCATTCTCCAGCATCAGAACCCTCTGGTTAGGTCTTTTGAAGCGATTCGTTTAAAGCTGAGTAAGCCTCTACCTTGATTTTCATTGAGGCCTCTAGTTGATTACCCAGTGTCTCGTACAAGAAGAGGATCATAGCTATACAGATTTACATACATCTGCTATGTGGTGTTTAGCTAGGCAAACTTCAAAGGGAGACATTTTTATTCATGTTTGTCTTACAGATGAAGAACCGAGAAACAGATATTCATCAGTTTGTCCAAGATCCCACTACACCACTATATGGAACCAGCTATATGCCCAGGCAATCAACAAAAATGGCAGCTACTCAACAGCTAAGTTTTTCTCCCCTCACACTACCGATACCTCTCATATCCAGGAAAACCTGCCTAATATGATGCCATTTGGCCAGAGACAACCAAATGTACATTTACTCTACGATTAAAACTGACAAATACGTGCCAGTGAGAGATTTTGGACGGTTTCCTTTTAGAAAGCGCTAGTCCTCTTCCTTGTACAATAAGCTCTTTGCTTATATACACAAGCATATGCTCTGTTATTGCTGCACTTGTGAAATGATGTTTTGTTTTACCTCCTTATTAATTCAGGGAGTGTCTGCATGGGGACAGTTTGGGGAGGGAGGGGCTGCCAGGTGGATTATTGGCTTCAGAACTTCTGGACGGCTTTTCCTGGGGATAATGATGACACCAAGCCTCTGTACTTTTCCTTCCCAGGTGGGAAGTTTGGCCCGAGGACATTGTTTAGGTGATGGAACTTGTTGGCAGGTGAACAGAGAGAAATGAGCATAGGCAATTTCAGAATGATTATCACCTGAAGAACTAGAATCTGAGAGATAGCTAATGATCCTATTAACATCAAATATGCTGTAGGAATAACTGTATGGAAAGCTATTGACTTTGTGTTTTCGATACCAGAGATTGAACCTGGAGCCTCACACATGCCAAGCAAACACTCTACCACTGAGCTCTTTTCCCAGCCTTCTTTTCATTTTGTTTTGAGACCAGGTCTTTCTAAGCTGCTTGTGTTTCTCATGCTTCCCAGGCTGGCCTGGAACTTATTCTATCGCCTGAGAATACCTTAAGAGTGTGAGATTCCCTCCAGTATGCGATATTATGAACATCATCCCATAGTTTACTACAAAAGGTATTAGCATAATAGCAGTTCTCACTCTACAAACTGCTTTCACATTTCAGTATAAGAGACATCACACGAGTTCAGAACCAATTTTCTTTTTCATTACGATGAGATTTTAAGATCTTATGAAAGAAGTGGGAAACAGTAAGATATGAAGTGGACAGGAGCTCCACAAGGAGAGCAACAGAACCAAAAAATCTGGGCACAGGGGTCTTTTCTGAGACTGGTACTCCAACCAAGGACCATTCATGGAGATAACCTAGAACCCCTGCACAGATGTAGCCCATGGCAGTTCAGTATCCATGTGGGTTCCATAGTAATGGAAACAGGGACTGTCTCTGACATGAACTGATTGGCTTGCTCTTTGATCACCTCCGCCTGAGGGGGGAGCAACCTTACTAGGACACAGAGGAAGACAATGCAGCCACTCCTGATGAGACCTGATAGGCTAGGATCAGAAGAAAGGAGGAAGACCTCCCCTATCAGTGGACTTGGGGAGGGGCATGTGTGGAGAAGGGGGAAGGAGGGTGGGATTGGGAGGGGTGGTGGGAAGGAGCTACAGGGGAGATACAAAGTGAATAAATTATAACTAATAAAAATTAAAATTAAAAAATAAAAATAAAATTGGCTTTCACAAGAAAAAAAAAAAGAGTGTGAGATTCCCACCTCAGCCTTCTGAGTAGCCTGTATAATGGGCCAGTGCCTTCTTTCTTTATTATAATTATTTTTTTCTTTCTTAGTAAATCTGGAGCACAAAGATTGATTTTGGCTTTTTTTAACCAATAAAATGATATTTAATAAGTAAGAAAATAGTTCAATTTATAAGTTAGATACCTATCACAAGAAGTATAGAAATCACTATAAACTGCTTTTAAATGGCAAGTTTGGGCAGTGTTTCTAGTCATTATACAAAATTTAGTGCAGCATCAACAAAGCTACAGTATTCCTGATATTTTTTTTTTAACTAGGGATGGACCCAGGCCCCCACAACTGGTAAGAAAGAGCCCTGCCACTGGGCTTTATCTGCAGTATCTTTTGTTTAGTTTCAAACAGTATCTCCCTAAGTTGCCCAAAACAGACATAAACTTAAAATGCCCCTGTCTGTTTCCTAAGTGTTAGCATTACAGGTGCGTGTAGCCATACCCACTTTGAGGGGCTTCCGTTGTAAAGAAAGGGCAAGTCAGGCTGTTATTATTATCCATGATGGGTCATTTCAAGATGAGTAAAGCATCTTTCGCTTTGGGGGCTGAACCAGCGGCTCAGACCAACCTCAGCCCAACTTCTAGTCTTCTCTGCTGGCTGCAAAAAAAAAAAGAGTTCATTTCTCCGAGGGGTGGTAAATTTTGCAAACACAGATTTTCCTCAGTATCTGTGGGGATCTGGCTTCTGGAACCTTTGTGGGGTGGATACCAAAACCTGTGCTCTGTATAAAACACGGATATTTGAATATTAAATATTCCTATCTTCCTGTATACTTTTGATCTTCTCCGAACTATTTCTGATGGTTACCAATACACTGGGACTGTGTACACACTGCACATTACTGTTATTATTGTGCTTGTTGCTTTCCAGGGTCTCCTGTGGCCAGGTTAGCTTCCAGCTTCCTGGTTAGCTGAGGCTAGCCTTGAACTTCTGTTTGTCCTGCTTCTCCTTCCCAAGTGCTCAGACTCCTGTCATGCATCATCACACCCAACCTGCAAACTATTCTAAATCTACATCGCTTGGTTAGGGAACAACAACAGGAACAAAAATTCTACATGTTCAGTTAATTTGTAATTTTTCAACTACTTTCAATCCATAGTTAGCAAAAGTCACCAGTGTGGAATCTATGGATTTCTAAGACTGGGCATACAGTCTCTAAAAAGACAAGATTTTGGTGACATCAGTCCAGTATTGGACTTCTTACTACCTCTATGGTGGGTGAGATGATATTTGTTTATGATCCGTCTGCAAAGAGATGGCTGTGCTTTAAAATACTATCTATGATAAAACACAATGATGTATATATTTTAACACCATTTTGCTTAACTCTCTCTACATAGACATATACACAGGGTTTATTGTGGGGTTGTTTCTTTTCTTTGTGTTTTGATTTTGGATATAGGGTCTCATTATGTAGGACTTGCTAAACTGGAACTCACTGTGTAGACCGGTCTACTCTCGAATCACAGAGAGCCTCCTGCGTCTGTCTGGTGAATGCTGGGATCCTTACCCAATATCACTATGCTTTCTCAAACTGATGTTAAATTCACCACAAGCTGTCTTCAAATCAGAAAGGGACAACACATCCTAAGGAGATTACAAAGAGGACAATATCCCATTAATCATAGTAACGCTGAGAAAGTCTGGGTTGGTTTTTGGTCTGAGGCGGGGTAGGAGTTGGAGTGGTGAGGAGTGGTGGTCGTTAAATTATAAAATCTGTGACAACTGAATCAATGGTTTCCACTTATTTTAGTTATGAATTCAAGCCATTAATCAGCGAATTACTAATATAAACATCTACATCTGGATGGTCTTGGAGGAAATAGGCAATGTGTGTTTCTGTGACCTTACCTGTGACATGGACAGGGTGACATTTGCTCCACTTAACTCCCTGGGATTAGCAACGCTTACTTCCAAGTTGGAGCTTGGGGGGGGGGGGGGGGCTGTTCTCAAACACATTGATTTAAATACAGTCTTTGTAATTTTATTATTATTATTATTCAGTGAGACTCTGTTCTTTAAGCCTGGACACAGTTTCAAAAAGAATATAGTAAGTATCAAGAAAGAAGGAAGAGAAATGTGAGCAAAGTTAAACAAAGTCAGTTCATCTCATGCTGGCCATCTATGTGGGACAGGCGGTGTGGTCAGAGTGCATGTACTTCAGATAATTATCACTTTCAATAGCGTCAAATTGTTACAAACGGAAAACAGAATAATTCTTACAGCTGGATGTATAGAAAGGATGCTTGAGGAACCATCCACTTTAGATGGCTCTTCTTTCCTCAGGTGCTCCAAGGACACTTTTATCTCTTGGAGAGGAGGTTCACACCATAGCAGTTGTGCTGTGGTCATAGGAAAACAATGTATAGGAGTTTGTTCTCTCTGTCATTATTAAATCTTGTTATTAAGCCTGGCAATAAGCCCCAGTGACGTATTTTTCATTGTTCTTTGATTGTTTTATTTATTATCAACCACATTTCCCCTCAAGACCTTTGCACATAATACAGCTTCACCTAGAGAGCTGTTTCAGCCCCTAGCAAAGCCTGTGTTCTCATTCCAGTACCTTCTCCGATAGAATTATCAAAAAGGCATTTCTTGACCTTTCACTAAAAGCCAAAGGTTCCACCATCTCATCTCTGCCCAGAACTTCCTGGCCACTCTTCCGGCTCTGTGGCTAAGTAAACCTAATGCCCTCAGCTTTTCTCAGCCTATTTAAAACCAGCAATCACTAATCAACTGTTTCCTATATGCTAATTAATCCATGCACATTATCTCTTGAAACCGTCCCCATGGCATGACATGATGTATATCCCCACATTACAGATAAAGAAACTAATTTCAAAGAGGTCAAAAAACCTGCTACAGATCACACTGCAAAAAAAATGGGTTGCTTTCACCAACCGGATTCAGGCCATATCTACCATGTGGAGGGCATTTCACTGGGTGAGAATTTAAAGTTGGCCATATTTCACCTCTGCTCTCAAGGGCCTGCAGGCTGGTTGAGAGGAGCCAAAGCAAGGTCCTCGTGATGTGCTCCACATGAAGGAAGCAGGTGGGAATGTTACCTGCTCCTTGAGGGAAGGAACTGCTGCAAATGGAGGTGGGGAGATTCTACAGACCAGCTGTGACTTGAAGGAACTATGAGAAGCAGCAGAAGCTTCATGCCAGGGGCATTCCAAGCAGGGGAGTACTTGCTCTTTTGAGTCACATCAGTTCCAGATGTTTACTATATGAAACGAGCTGTAGGCAAGACCCGATTTAGGGAAAACAGCAACAAGGAGAGCAACAGTAAAAACTTAGAAGTGGGAGGATGTTGCAGTTAGTAAGGAATTTGCTGCTCAAGAAAGAGGACCTGAGTCCAACCTCCAGAAGTCACTCTGTAAGTCTCACACGTACAAACTCATTCCTGGGAAAGCAGACACAGGAGGATCATTGGGACAATGGCCAGCCAGAGTAGCTTAGTTAAGCTCCGTGTAAGTGAAAGGCTCTGTCTCCAAAAATGGCCAAAGCAATTTGCAGAAGAAAGGGTTTGTTTTGCCATATATTTCTACATGGAGCATCATCAAAGAGAGTAAGGAGAAGAACTCAGGGCGGGAACTTGGAAGCAAGAACTGAAACAGAAGTCATAGAGGATGCCTACCTACTGTTTTCCTCAGCATGGCTTGCTCAGTGTGCTTTCTTACATACCCCAGGACCACGTGCTCAAGGGTGATGCCACCCATGGTAAGCTGAGCACTCCCAATTCAGTCATTAATCAGAAAAATGTATCACAGGTTTTACTGAAGAATTTTTTTTTTCTCAACTGGGAGTCCCTCTTTCCAAATGACTCTAGCTTGTGTCAAGTTGACTTAAAACTAACCAACACACTGTTTTTTCCTCTCTCTCCTCTCCATCTCCACAGAGCACACTGATATGGGACTCTTTCTTTTCCAAAAATGTGTTAGCAAATATTCTCCTTCTAGTCTTTCTCACTGACCTTCTTCTGTAAGTTTTCTATATCACCAGTCCACAAAGCTTACAAGACTGTTTTAAGGTGGTCGTAGTGCCAGTTGGATGGTTGGTCTTTGGTTGATTTTGCAGTACCAGGTTTTGAATCCAGGGCATTATGCACACCAGACAAGTGCAGAAGCACTGATCTACACCCAACCCCAGCCACTAACTTTACTTGAGCTTTTTCCTTGTCATCTTCCTGGAAATAACCCCCTAGTCATGGCTCCCTGTTCTCAACTACTTTTAAACTAAACTTTTCTCAAGACACATACATCACCCATCAGTTTAACCTACATTTCAAATCTTATTTTACAATTCACATCTCCTGCTAGTTCCATAATCACCTCTGCCTTTTCCCCATTACATCTTAAATTGCCTCTATTGCCCACTCTGCTTCCTCCAATCTTACTAAATGCTTATCTGCCCACTCCATTCTTATCACGAAACAAATTTCTAAGTGTCCTGTCTTAAAGTAGAGGACAAGAATTTAAGTAGGCCAGAGTCAGGGTGAGATGACTAAGCCTAACACAGGAACTGCCAGGTGCATTGCACGTCTGGGATAAAGTCAAGAACACTCATGGAAGCCAACTGTAGTTAACACCCATTTCTCCTGGAGCCACCCGTGGGACCAGTTCTGCTGACCCAAATCCTGTGACACTTGTTAACTTCCAAAGCTTCCCATTCCGATGATGTTCAGGCAAGCAGGAGTCAAGAACGAGTGGTGCTGGGGAATAATTGAGCCCTGCCAAGGCAAAACATTCCCCATATACCGTAGGTAAAGATTTAAAAAAAATTAAAAGCCATGCTCCCTCGCTTGACTGGACATTCAAGCTCAGTAAAAGACAGTCAAAACCCACTAAGCATGCATAATGTCATGAAGGACATAACTTCAACACTTCGCGGTTTGAACATTTATAGGGGGTAACAGAATGCATTCATCATTTGGAACCAATTTTACAGTTCACTGGCGTTACACGGAAGCGCTCTGGACTGCTTCTTCTGCGAGGAGGAAGTTTCCAGAATGGCAGTTTCCACTGGGTTTGTGCAGAAAACAGTCCCCACTGGAGACGCTTGCATTCCTAGCGGTGTGAAATTACAGTGTGGCCCATTGCCTAAGGAGAAGGGCAGTAGATCACGCCGCAAAGGGTTGTGTGTCTGCATTTTCATTCTCTTTCAACTTAAACCTGTCAGGATATGCCAGCTGGGGCAAACTTCTCCCTCCTTGTGGTGTCAGATATTTGTAGGAGTTGTGTTTCTTTTTGATACCGAATCACCCAGGGTTGAAGATGGCTGTTCCTATTTATAAAACGTGTTCTGCTGAGTTTAGGGATGCATTCCTTTTCATCGTTTTCAAAAGAACCTGAATTGCTTTTTCTGGAGCACGGGTCTCAATCCCTTCTGCGTTTCTCTTTGCATGTATGCTATTGTCGTCGAGGTTACAGAGCTCAGGAGAAAAGATTTCAATAGAAGTGAAAGTCATGTGCTGGGTAAAATGTATGTGGTGGATTTTTTTTTCACCCACAGAACGCAGCTTCTGGTACCTCCCACGTTTCAGAGCGTATCTTCTGGGATCCCCCGTGCACCCTGCAGAGTTCAGTGGGCGTCCTGTGAAGATGCTGGGTAATTCTGTCCTCGCCTCCCTCTCTCTCCCACTAGATGCAGCTGTCCCTTGGGACTGGCGCTGGGTGGTTTATCAGCGTTTTCATTGCCTGCAATGATGCTCAGTAAGTGTGTGGGGGATGAGTCAGAGAGATAATTACCTGCTTTGAGATGTATAGGACTTGGAACGCCTATTTATACAGGGATTAAGTAAAAAATGAAACTGTGGCGAAGTGGAAAGATGTTGGAATAGAAGCTAGTCCCTGAGGGGGAAAATATTCTAAATAAATTGTTAGGGAAACCCTTGAGAAACTTGCCTTTCTTTCTTTTTTCTTGTTTTCTCTGAAGCATGAGAGAGTCCATAGTAGAAAAACTAATCTGGGGGGACTTCCTTCTCGAAGGCTGGGCTCAGGGTCATAAATCTCTACATGCCCTTGGTGACCTTCCTGAGCTAACGTTTAGAGGAAAAAAGTCAAACTGCCTTGAGAATTGCAGTTAAAGGTAGAGACTGTCACAGGAATGGGTTGGTGAAAATAACTGAATAGGCTAAAAGGGCAAGATGACTTATTTTATTAGAGTATAAAGTGTGTATTATTGAACTTTGTCTACAGACAATTTTTTTCCTTTTGCTGAAATAAAGCAGACTGAATATAAAGGACTCCCACCATCATAAGCATATACTTGGATGATGCTTAAATGTTGGTACATCAGGGCCCCTCTCCAATGACAAGTAGAAAAGTTTATTTGGAAGGTTCCCTAAGAGTATAGGATTTGAAGCCATCTAAAGAGTAACTGACCATAGTTTTTTATAGGTATTAACTCTGGGGTCAGAAGACATAAATCTGATAATCATGTGCTGTGTGACTTTGTGGAGATTTATTTTTATCTTCCTTGTTTTCATCTTTTTTTTTTCTTTTACTTTCTGTTATTTCTTTATGTGTGTTTTCTGGGCAACAGGAGGTACGTATGGGTGCATAGACTAGAAGTCAACCTCAGGTGCCATTATTTGGGAGCTCTCCAACTTACCTTTATGTTTGTTTATCTTTGTTTCCTTTTCAGAAAAAGTCTGTCATTGACCTGGACCATGCAAGTTCAAGGAGGCAAGCTGGCCCACGAACATCAGAGATCTTCTTGTCTCTGTCTCCCCAGCAACAAATGACAAACATATCAATGTGGCTGGCTCAATTTTCTTTTTAAAATGAGTTTTTGAGACAAAACTCTGGTCCTCATACTTATACAGCAAGGACTTTACAGAATGAGCCAAGGCCAACAACAGTTTCTTAATCAAGCTGGCGAGATAGCTCAGAAAGTACAGCACTTGCCACATGAGCGATCTCAAGGACCAGGGTTCAGACACCCAAAACTCACATATAAAGCAGGGTGAGGTCTGATTCTAATGCTCGGGAGGCAGACAGGAAATCCATGGAACAAGCAAGCCAGCCAGACTAACTCCAGATGCAGTGCGTAAGGTAGAGAATAATTGAAGAAGACACCACCTGGCATCAGTCTTGAGCCTCAACACAGCATGCATCTGTGTGTACACACACTTGCATGCACACACACTCTCATACATGTGAACAGAAATACAATAGAGAAGTTTCTTAATCTCTATGAACCCAGCTGTTCAGATAAAACAGACAGTGCCTATCTTGTGTGGTTTGGAGTGAGCAGTCAATACATTCGTCCTTATTGCAATAACAATCCTATCTAATATTGCTGTGACTTATGTCCTGTAGAGGGCTTTCAGTCCCTATATGATAGCTCCCTAAGAAGTACTTGAAGCTGAAACGTTTCTGTGTATCTATGATCCTTTGAGATGAATGTGGGGAGAGGAATTTTGTCTCCCCAAGTCCATTCTTGTATGTTCAAAAGGCTGTAAGGCTGAGCAAGCCCACAGTGGATTAATCTGATGATGACTACCTCTCATTAAATAAAAGCTGATATTTTAAAGCAAAACATGATATTTAAACAATAAAGAAAGCTAAGGAGTCAAAAACAATCAATAGTATCTTTTGATGAAAACATGGCATATGAATTTTCTTGCTTTTTATTTACATTCATCTGTTTCACATTTTGTCAACACGAAATCCAGAGGAACAAAAAAAAATGACTTAATTTCAGATCATCTAGCTTATCTCAACAGAAGCTTGAATTCTTTCTTCATTGACTGTGTTCTTTCCATTAGTTAGTTTTTTTTTTAATTCTATAGTCATAAAGAAATGAATCCACAGACCATGTGTCAGATATCACCTTCCCACAACAAGGAAAGTGCCAACTTGAAAACAAAGACTTTCTTAGACATTGCTGTAAGTGTCCCCAGCCATGTTACTGTTTTACCTGGAAAATCACTGAAGTTTCCTCTACGAAGTGGAAGCAGAAGCAGGTTATGAGATTCTGTATTGTATCTAGACACAACACCACACACACACACACACACACACACACACACACAATTTCTGCATTACAGGAAGAAACAGATGAGACACGCAGAGAACAATTCAGATGACAGATGTAAAGTTTTAAAATACCCTTGAGAACTTTTAAAGACGTGTAAAGCCTATCAGATCTATGGTTGGAGATGTAGCTCAGCAGCAGAGTGCTTACTTAGTGTTTAAAGGAGCTGGGTTTGATCCCCAGTACAGCTCAGAAGAAAAAAAAGGAATTAAAATATATCATATGTTTTCATAAAGCCATGGGTCAGGTAAAGAAGACTTCCTAGTGGCATTCTCTGAGGTCCAAAGATCACTCCCATAATTCTGTTATCCTCATATTTTGATCTGTCACCAAAAGCTTCATCATTAGTTAAATCAAATGTCCTCCTACAGCCCTTAGAAGACATTGTATTTGAAAGTTCCCCAATGGCCTTTAGGGTCACTTCAAATTTAAAAGTCCTCCAGTGGCCATTTGTTTTACTCATGTTTACAAAATGGTTCATATCTTTCCACTGATATGAATTAATAAATTTTATGATTTACAAAAAGTATGGCATGACTTGCTTATAAGTCAACACTGTTGGTTGCCTTGTGGGTATAATTTATCCAATAGAAAGTATGAATGTAGCTGGGTGCGGTGGCACACACCTGTAATCCCAGCACTCTGGAGACAGAGGCAGGCAGATCTCTGTGAGTCTAAGGCCAGCCTGATCTACAAAATAAATCCAGGACAGCCAAGGCTACACAGAGAAACCCTATCCCAGGAAAGAAAAAAAAGTATGAATGTGTGCAAGCCAATTTGAAAACTAAGACTTCTTTAGAACACTGCTAGGAATAAGGGTGCGTGCCCAAGCTCCACGAACTCACCAGTTTCCTATACAGACTAGAAGCAGATTATGAGATCTTTGTTGTCCCTGAAAACACACACATACTGTGGAAAGCTATGGTCAGGGGAGAAGCTTGTGTGGGGACTAGTAACAGAACAGAGCCCTAATTCAACAGAATCACCTTTGAGTAAGAACTGATGTAAAAAGATGAGCCAAAGATGAATCTTAGCATCATTTTTAACAATCTGCTGCATTAAAAGGGGCAAAGCAGCATGGGTACTATCTGTGCACCTCCACCAAGGCCAGCCACAATGTCCCACATTCCAGCTCAAGGCTGATGGTGGCTTTAGAATTAAGGTAGAACCCATTTGCTCTATGTATATTTCATGATTCTGACTAACCAGACATTTATGAAGCTTACATCGTCCCCTTTGGATAACATACCGACAAATGGAAAGAAAGAAAGAAAGAAAGAAAGAAAGAAAGAAAGAAAGAAAGAAAGAAAGAAAGAAAGAAAGAAAGAAAGAAAGA
>NW_026596149.1:15098937-15163988 GCF_907164565.1 Psammomys obesus
AGAAAGAAAGAAAGAAAGAAAGAAAGAAAGAAAGAAAGAAAGAAAGACCTCCTAAAATTCTGTACTTACCTCTGATGCACAAATCCTAATAAATTTTTCTTTGGATCATGTAATCATTAATTATTAACCAGTCTCTCACATAATGAAGCTAAACTGAAAGAAATCATTTCAACTAATATCACCTCATGATTGAGAACAAGGAATGTTGTGCGCTCCTTGACTGGAAAGATAGCTCAGTAAATGCACTACCTGCATTGCAAGGTCGAGAACCTGAATTCAATCCCCAGCACACACATTAAAGCAAAAGAAAACAAAAGCGTGAGCACTTAGAATCCCAGCACCAGGGAGGACACTGACACATGTGAATGCCTGGGGTTTGCTGGCCAACAAGACTTGCTTAATCGGGCCATCTAAAGGGCAGTGAGAGTCCCTGACTCAAATAAAAAAGGTGGACGGCACCTGAGGAACAACAGCACACACATGTACATGCACATTCACAGACACATGAGCATATGCACACACAAAACAACTAACTAAGCGAACAACCAAACCCACTGAGACACGGAGAGCTAAGGGTGTATGCAGAGTCTAGAGACCTGGACTGTGGTCCCGCTTTCACCCAACTATCTATTTCAGATGTTTGCTGTTGTTAACTGTCCTCATGGTTAACTTGCTACATAACATAACAGTTCTCTGCCTTGTAGAGAAGGAAGCCTTGGAGATAATAAGAGAAAGAAACCCATTATGTACTGGTAGATTTAATAACGAATCCTATGTAGGTTAGCCAAATGAATTAAAGCTTTCCAGATCCTGCTGAATGTGAGTGCTGTAGTGCAGTAAAGAAAGTCCCACTATGATCTGTACAGGTAGAAACAGCCTTCGCCACAAATCTCACATATAAAATGAACAATCAGTCTGGCTACTGCCCGGCTCTCCAGCCTCATGGCTATGAAACCTTCATATTCTTCTACTTTGGCTTAACTACTGCTGAGATCAAAGTAGGAAGATAAAAAAAAAAAAAACAGACATCAATTATGTCAGTGCATTATTTCATTCATTTGCTTATTCACAGGTTTATTCTACTTCAGTATGGAATGTCAAAATACGTTCTCAATCAGGCATCTCCCTTTAACGGCTAACAATAGAATTAAAGGCTTTTCCACTTCATTGAAGGCATTTCTGACGAGCAGATAGCCTGTAGGAGCTGCCTGAAGCCTTGCCAACATAGTAGTGAGTGCCATGGTTTCAAAATAGTTTGATCGCGTCCTTGGCAGTTTCAAGTGCTAGAACACTGGGAGCCGCAGTGTGGGGATGTTGAGCGGCAAGGGAACCTTTAAGAGGTGGGGCCTAATAGAAGGTAATTAGGTTATCAGGCATGCTGTGCTGCCCTTGGAAAGGATTAGTAAAGTTTTGTGCAATTTCAATATTCTGAGAGGTTAGACTGTCCTACAAAGAGCAAGCTAGCCTTTGGCTGGAGTTCTCTGCTTTCTTAGCCTTTACTGGGGATCATTTCTTCATGTGGCTGTTTCTTCTTTCTATTTTTTTTCTGTCAAGTTATTTTGATGAAGTCAGCAGGTCATTATCAGAAAACCAGTACCACTTTCCTTAAAAAAAGGTAAGCCGAAACCCAAAACAATTCTTTAACAATATCAGCCTCAGGTATTTTGTTATGCCAACAGAAAATGGACACAGACGGTAGGCGGAAGCCTAACTTTTTGAGGTGAACTGATTGAATTTTTTCAAAGGGTGATTGGGAGACAATGAATCTTAAAAAGAATGGCCTGGAGTGACTCTTCATTGTCCTAGGAAGGACATTCTGGCTCCCGAGTGACTCCAGTTGGACCTTCCCAAACACTGTTCTAGACACCTGGAGGAAAGCTTTGCCATTTCTCAGGGGTCTGAGGCACTGTGGTCCATAAGACTCATTAATACAGGACTTCCTCTTCTCCTTGCACATTCGCTTGACAGTTCCTTAGCTGCCCACACATTCTTCACTAGTTGTCACAAGCTGGAGGTGGTTATAGGACCCCTTTATTGGTTGGTCATCTGATAAAATTGGTAGTTTGAGAGGAGTTGCCTAGGAGTAGAAGTCATTATTGTGAAAGAACTGAAATTTCATCTTTAGGATAAACATGTTAACAAGGTGAGTTAATCAGTCATATATTAAAGCCTAAAGCCACATATGTCTTACACCTGTGGTGGCTAGGCAGTTCACCAAGAAGTTAAAGGACTTTGAAATATAGTCATCACTCCTAAAAGCCAGACCAGAGTTACATCTATCTCACACAAAATGGCTTTTTTAAAATCTTCAACTATTGGGTAAATTATAAGAAAATTGTGACAAGATCAAAGAAAGGCGAAAATGGAATGCATCTTCCCTTTCCTGACCATTGAGGAGTGGTGCCCTTAGCTCTTGCAGAGAGCTGGACTCTGTGGATGAGTCCCTGGTAGTAACTAAGTTGTTTTCCCTCTACCATCAACACATGTGAGTAATTACCATCACTTACTGCTGATGTTTAGCTTTAGCAGTAATGTTTTACCTTCTCTTCTATAAGGTAAACACCTTTACTTGTCTTCAATAGAGAAAATGGACCTTTGTCCAGAATTATCATACACAACCTGTACTGAGATCGACACAAGCTAAGCCACTTGTCAGTGGCCTTTTCTTTTGGTTTAAACAGCTCCCATTCACTTTACTTTTATGTAGTAACACATTGCTCAAGTCTTGGGTCAATGATGCCTCATCCTTTTAACATTTGCTCTTTGGCTTACTTTTAGCATGAGAAATCTAAAGTATGATTGTTTCAGGAGAGAATTATTAGAACCTTAGCTTTGATATCCCAGAATTCTATGAGCAAATTCGTTAAGTCACACTGAAAGCAGACAAGAAAATTTAAGTCCTTGATTCTTAATTCAGATAGCATGTTGATCCACAATGTGTATCACTTTCAAATATAAAGATGTTAACAGGTACTACAATTGCTAGTATCTATAATACTTAAGGCATTTATGGAAGATACAGTTTTACTTTAAAGTCTATGTCTAAATTTTAATTCTAAATTTTAGCTCTGTGCACCCTAAGAAATGTATAACTCATTAGAAAAGAAATTGTAAATAACTTTTGCAAGGCAAAGGAAGTGCTATCAAATGGATTTGACCAACTGATTAATCAAGTAGTCAAAGGAGGACTAAAATATGGAAAAAAATGACAGAAGGGAAAAGGGAGGCCACACTATGATTCAGGCATGCCCAAACACAGTGTGGCTGCATGGCCTGGGAGGAGCCACTATCTAGAACCGGACTTGTCTGCTGGAATGGAGTAATATGTGGCAAGGCAGTACCCTCATCTGATGGCTGAATAAAGGCTGGTCCAACAGGCTGAACACGACATGTGGAGAACACTGGAAGGAAAAGATGGAACCAGGTCTGCTTTTCTTGGGAGAACAGAAGTTGAGGGGTGGGTGGGAGCAGGAGATAGCACATTAACAGGTTGACAAAGAGAAAAGAGGTGACACGCATAGGACAGGAGAAGGAAGACTGATGCTGTAGGAAAGTAAGCCTAGAAAAGCCATTGGAACATCAACCCAGTGACAAAGGCATAGAGGTCTCCAGGCAGAAGGTTAGCTAATTGTGGTAGCATTGAACATGTCCTAAAAGGCATAACCCAGTCTTCAAAACAGCACCATTAAGTAGGTACTATTCTTGCCATTTCAGTCTAGAAAATTCAGTCAGAAAGGCTGAGAGATGATCCAAGAGGTCAGTCACTGGTAAGTGGCAGAGGAGGCTTTGAACCCAGCTTTCTGGTTTCCAAGTCAATATCTTAGCCACTGGGCTGTCATAGCCCACTGGGGCTTGAGCACTGCTTGGATATTTATGGACAATGTTCAAAAGAAATCCTTTTCTAGAAGCTGATGCCTGATCTGAACCTAGCTATCTTCTCAGCAGGAAACAATTGGCTAGATTTTCCTTTGTAAGCCACACTGAAAAATGCCTCACAGTTCAAAAACTGTGTTTTGTTTCCAAGAGTCCAGGCATCTGTAGGTATTGTAGAAATGCAAGAAAAGGATGGGGTTGAAGGCATGTCATCTTGTTTAAATATTTCCTCTATGAATGAGATATTTTATCTGAGAATAATACCAGAAAGACGAAAACAAAAGCAACAATGTGTGATATTAAAAGGTCAGTTTTCCCAGTCAAGAGAAAAGGAAAGAAAAAATCTAAGTAAATCCAAGGAAAGAAGAGTCTAAGAGCATAGGCATGTACCAAAGCCATACCCTCAGCCACCGGAGCAGAGGATAAAGAGGTCAGAGGATAAAGCAAAAACTTGCAGACTAAAAGAAGACAACAGTAGAAGAAAGAGTAAGAGTAAGATGAGGAAGAGGAGAAGAAGGAGTAGTAGGAGGAAGTAGTTAGCCATGATAAAATGGGAGACAGTCTTCTACTGAGATCAAAGAAAATTAAGCAAGAAATAGATGTTGAAGTGGTTGCCATTTGTCAGTTCCACACCAGTCTTTTCCTACAAGTAAACCCTGGCTTGGGCTCAGGAGTGTTAATACCGAGTTCAGGGCCAGTACATTTTGAGAAAAATACCTAGCTAAACCATATGTATATGCTGTTTGTCTCCTTCTGCTCCTCCTCCTTCTCCTCCTCTTCCTACTCCTCCTCCTCCTTTTCCCCTACTTATCCTCTCCCCCTTCTTTCTCCTCTTTTTCCCACTCTCTGTCGCCTTTTCTCCTTTCTTTCCTTCCTTCTTCCCACTCTCCCTCCCAGCAATCTCCAAGAATCTACCAATAGCCAAAGATTCAGCTGAGCCTCTCCCCGATCCATGATTGATTATTGATAGGTGCAAACTTCCATGGGCCCAGGGAAGGCAACTGTTGTTTTGAGTTCATGATTGTAGTAATTCTGTGGAATGTAAGGAACAGCATTTCACAGCCTTTTATTATATCTCCCAACCCTTACAAGATTCCTGCTTCTTCTTCCACACTTTTTCCTGAGCCTTAGTAGGGGGTGTGTAAATGTCTTGTTTAGGATTCAGTCCTCAGCTGTCACTGCTTCTCAGCGTCTTGGACAGCCATGAGTCTGTTTTCATGGCCATTCATTGCAAATAGAGGCTTGTCATATCTTTTTAATTTTAATGGTTCACAGTTAACTTAAAGTTGTTTGCATGGTCATAGCTGTGTAGTAATTTACTATAAGCATGGGCAACCTATCAGTGACTATCACTGATGAAAAATTATTCCCTTTATTTTAGCATCCATTAACTGTCAACAGCTCTTCAACTAGGGGTTGAGGATTCATGAGTTCCTCCTCCATCTTTATTTGGATTTTGTCTAGCTTCATATTGTACAGGTCTTGTGCAGCCACTGTGAGTTCTGAGTGTAATTGCCACGTTACAGCCAGAAGACATTTCATAGCCCGGCCACTCGCCATTGGCTCTTATATTCTTTCATCCCTGTCTGTTTTCTTGTGGTGTTCTCTGCACCTTGGAGGCGCAGATTATAGAAATTATAGAAATGTCCCCATTAAAGCTGAGAATTCAATAATCACTTTTTTTTCTGATCATTTATCAACAACCCATAAGAAGGACAGTGATAATATGGGTATGATGTGTATCATACAAGACAAAGTACTCCATATTTCAATTTTTTTCATTTTTTATTTTATTTTTTCATTTTTGAGACAGAACCTTGGTTTTTATGACTCCAACTGGCTTCAAACTCATTGCAATCCTCCTACCTAAACAGGAGGATTATAGCGATTATAGGCACACACCACCACTCCCAGCTTCACCAGATTCTTTAACGGTTAATTTATTGGTGTCAGTCCAGGCTACTTAGATTTTCACTGAGCTATCAAGTGTATCATTTATAAAACACAAGGTCAAGTGCAAAGAAAGGGTCTTAAATGGCAATTGTGGTCACAATATCTCCTCTACATAGCATTGGCAAGATAGTTCTGGGAAGGTGCTAAATACTATTCTGGTGCTTCTTGGGAAGGCCAAAGTTAGCCTAGAGTCACCAGCAAGCCTAAAGTCACCCTAAGATGGCTGCCTGCATCTGCCATCCAGTGCTACCTCATGCTAAGGGAGAATTAAATATCTCTGCTGTGCAGAAAGAATTTGGAATGACCTGCCTCTCACATGCTGGAAATGCCTGCAGCCACAAGAGAATGGAAGATGCTTCTTGGCTCAAATAAAATCATGTTTCTAGGGTCACTCTTGATTTTGAAAATGGAAAGTATCGTGATCGCATCCAGTTAACCCCATGTGAGTTGGCTGCCTCTCTCTGTTGTGAAAACACAGGAGTCACCATACCAAGAAGTCACTAGCATTAGGAGGTTACCCTCTGAAGCCCTGCTTCTGGGAATAAGGTCTGAAAGTAATCATTTGCAGCCCTGTGACCCTAGCATACCCTTCTATAGTCCAGTAAGCTCTATGTGGAATGTGGAATTGAATAAATAAGATGTGATCCAGGAGTCAGCTAGGTGTTCCTTATGCATATTTATTCCTGTGTACAAATAAGCATCTTTTCTGGAGCAAGCACTTAGAATGCCCCCCCATGAAAATTCAATAATCCTGAAAGCAGGAAACATGTGTTGTGATACCACAGGCAACATGGGTACACAGGTATGGTCCAATGGATAGGCAAGTCCACCAAGGTATGCCAGGACCACCATCTCATTTGTTTAGGCACTGTTTTGTAGCTTTCAAACAAAATTAAGTAATAATGATAAAGAGCAATCAATATTCAACAAGTACCAACTGTTATTACAATCCTCCTGCTGTGTGTTTGTGTGTGTGTGTGTGTGTGTGTGTGTGTGTGTGTGTGTTTCTTAAAACAAGTTCTAATTAAACCCAAGAACTCAGGCAGGCCCTAAATCCACTATAGAGGTGACTACAATTTTGAACATTAGATCCTCTGTCTCTATCTCCCAGGTGAAGAGATGACATGTATGTGCCACCATCCTTGTCTGTACTTAATCCACATGAATTAGGTGCACATGCACATTCCAAATTATTAAGAATTTATGAAGCGGGACAGGGCAGCATATAATCTCTTGTTCACTGCATTTTGATTGGGTGTGACTTTCCATATTGGTCTCTGTTTCAAAGAGAATTTTTTTATGAGAGGTGAGAACTACACTTACTTGTGGTTATAAGGACAAATATTTAGAATGTAGCAATAATTTATGATGGCTTATTAAAGTGATGGTTGTAGGTTCTCCTCCAAGATCCATGACTTCACTAGCTCTGGGTAGCTGGTTAGGTTTCCAATACTAGGCATGGTTTCCCTACTAAGTCCAATTATAGGGCTGCTCATTACTGTCAAAGTTTGGGTGTCACAACATTTTTAGGATTATCATGCCATACCAGTTGTTGGGGTTGAGAGACATCACAGCTGTGTAGCACTATTGGTTGCTTCCCTCCTTCAGAAACTTTCATGGCACCTTCTAGTACTACGAATTTTAGTGTTCAGGGAGCCCACATGATGGGACAGATAGAGAAAATACTATATTTAGACCAAAGATGTGCAGGTGTCGCTGTGAAGGATGTTTACAGTAGTAACTAAAACTGTGGTTTCCAGGAAATTGGTCAACAGTAGTCAACATGATACAGAGTATGACATAGGGAATGATTTACTTACAAAGTCACCCAGTGTATAATCTAAAAATAGTGATCATCCAGGCTAGCTTCATCTCTTAATAATTAGGAAAGACAGACTCAAATGCCATGGAACTTGCTCAGGGTTGATGTGCCAAGTGGATTATAATTGTCACTAGTGTTAACAGCAGTATGTCTGATCCCACTTAGACTTTCAGAACTTGGTGTGTCTTCATCCAAAAGAGAGCTGGATGTGGTGCCTATAATTTCAGCACCCT
This sequence comes from Psammomys obesus, assembly GCF_907164565.1. Lineage (NCBI taxonomy): Eukaryota > Metazoa > Chordata > Mammalia > Rodentia > Muridae > Psammomys > Psammomys obesus. Next base: position 15,106,819 of record NW_026596149.1, read on the forward strand.
GGAGGCAAAGGCAGAAGGTTAAGAATTCAAAGCTAGCCTGGAAGAGTAAAATGACATTTCAAAATAAAGGAGGAAGGGCAAAGAATATACAGTTCATTATTAAAGGCCTTGCCTAGATAGCATGAGGATCCTAGTTCAAACCCCAGAACTCTGTAAAAAGAGACCATTTTGTAATCCCAGTGCTAGGGAGATGGAGAAAGACAGGGTCCTGGAGCTCCCTGGCTGGCCAGCCTAGCCTTCTTGGGGAGTTCCAGGTCAGTGAAAGGCAATGTTTCAAAACCAAGGTGGAGGCGGGGGAGATGGATCAGATGGTTAAAAAAATCACTTGTCATAAAACCTAATTAACATGAATTCAATCCTAGGTGCACAGATGGTAGAAGGAGAGAACTGACTCCCACAAGTTGCCTCCTGATCTCCATGTGTACTCTATGTGGCAGGTGCACCCCACGCCTTACAAATAAATAAATGTAATTTTTTAAAATGGTGGAGGGCTCATGAAGAATGATAGCCAAGGCTGACCTCTTTCTAGTTCCACATGTGTGTGCATACACATGCATAAAGTGAGCATGAACCCAGAAAGGGAAGAAAAGAGAAGGGAAAAGAGGGAAGGAAAAGGCAGAAAACACAGGAAATGGGAAGAAAAGAGGAAAGGGACGAAGGACTGCAAAATATATGTTGGTGTTTTAGGCCATGCAGTCAATAAGGTGGCTTATTACTCAACAACAGAAAACCAAGACACACAGTTCTTCAGGGGGTGGAGGGAAAAGGCAACTAGACTGCTTCTGTGTCAGTCTTTCTACTCTTCAATTTTCTTTCCTTACAATCAACTCGATAGGTGATGATGACAGAAATACAATGTGGCATGTGATCAGATCAAATCCAAAGTTGGAGCTTCTCATTGCATTCTCTGACTTTGACTGCTCCTTCTCTGGCTTCAGTTACATAGCACTTTGCTTTGGTAAGCCTCAGAAGCAAATGTTGGGCTCTAAAAGACCATATATTATCCCTGGCAATGAATGCAATCTCTACTACAAAGCAGTGTATTCTTGAATAAAGAGCATGGGCGAAAAATACCACAAACTGGGGACAGTCTGTTTCTAGGTGTGGGTCTTGAGCAATGACAACCTTTCTGAGCTGTAACTTTTTTGCCTATAAACGGAAATCATCTTTGCTTTTCAGGGTTTATCATAAAGAATATGTGCAAAATACAGTTCATAATATGAACTCAAAATTCTTATTACCATTACTCTACCTAATTTGTAATGTTGTGGCACATGATTCATTTATAATAACAAAATAAGAGTGTAGTCAAAAGAAATAGAGACTTAATTCCTGCACTTAAAGATTATAATCTCAGTGGGAAGGGCAGGTAGATTAAAAAATAGTTGTGTATAGAGAATGCAAAGTTATATTCATGGGTAATTACTTCCTTAGAATAAAATTAAGTGTAGGGTTTTTACTGCCAAACTAGGCATTTACAGATTGGATTACATAACCTAGCTAACCTACTACTTACGAAAACCTAAGTGAAACACAGCACAAGACTCTCAAGGAACTTGACCAAAATAATGGTTTCATGAGCTTATTCATTAAATTGGGAATACCTATTATTTTTTTTTCAATTTTAATTATGTGTGCATGTTGAGTCTTTGTGTGGGGAACGTGTGAGCACAAAAGAATTCAAAGCCTCTGGAGCAACTGTTATAAACAGCTGTGAGCCATTAACATGGGTTCTTCTCTCAGACTCCATGACCGTGAAGGATGCATGGTGTGGGCTATGCATTATAGCTTTCTGTGTATGCATTATAACTGAGCAAGGGTGCAGTTTCCCTGGTCCCTGACCCCATGGCAGATCAAGCAGGATAGAAGCCAAGGATCTGGCTTGAGACTAAGATTCACGAGAAGGCTGGGAAACCACCAGTTTCTGAAGAAGTGATTCCCAGCAAAATAAAATGGCAGCCAAGTCCTTGACCTCTATTCTCTGTATAGCTCCAAACATAGGATGAAGAGTGGTTGGACAATGGTGGTAAAAGAATTTGGGATCTGGTCATAGTCAGCATGGGAAAGTAAAGAGGGTCTTTTAAAGAGATAACAAAGAAAGAAGGCCTTTGTGGAGTGAGACGGGATGAGAATGAGGAAGCGGTAAAGGGAAAGGTGGCAATGAGCTTTGCCACACTCACCTGCCCCTGTAACCACACAGCCACTAGCCGACTGCATTCCCTGAACGTCTTTCATAAAAAAGGCGGTTATTCAAATGTAGATTTTTTTTTTCTTGCCTCTAAATCCATTGTATCTTGAGGCTAGTGTGGGCCTTCTATAAGTCATTTAGTCCCACTGGAGTCTTGTGAATTTAGTCTTGGGAGGGAACGTCATTTGGCAGCATGGGACAGAACACAACAAAAGTCCTCACTATGATGCATGGCCTCCAGCCATTACCTGAGGCCCCCAGTTCTAAAGGCATCTAGTGTTGGGGCTTACGACAAAAATTTTGCTAGCAAGAATGTCAAAAATTCCCTGACTATGAAGACCAAAGGAAAATCCACGAATTATTCACAGGCAGGTGACACTACCACAGAGCTGAGCTCTTTTTTCTTTCTGCTTCATTGATCTCCCCCACCTCTGAGCAGCATGAATTCCTTCATTCAACAGGCCAGGTTCCTGGGCAGGCCTGATTCACACATATACTTACGTTTGAAATGTCATGAGACTCCAAAGCCTGGATACCGAGAAGTTGATCTTTTCCAGTCTCACCTATGTTTTCCTAAGCACATAGTTCATCGATGGTGTTAATGAATTTGAAAACATTAGGAGCATACTATGTCAGTCAGGTGTCTTAAAGGAACCTGGGGAAGGCAGAGGATTAACCACCAACGGAAATTCAGTTCAACAGCCTTCATTAACCCTGAGAGTGATTCTAACCACTACCTTTTAATTAAGAAGAGAAAAAAAATCAAGCTTTCCTCACCCCCCTGTACCACTGAGCTGGTATTTCAGAAGGAAAACTGTTGGGGACACCTGTGTATATGTCTCATGTGGCTTTTGTTGCCAACCACTGTCATCAATATAATCACACTTCTTTTTAATTTTTTTTTCCTGCCAGAGGCTAAGAGAGTTCCTCTGCTCAAAATATTTTCTTGTTCTATTTTTAAGAGTCAGCACTCAATCTTATGTGACCAGAGACAAGCAAGTATTCTGTTAGTCGTCTGGAATGAAGGTGGTAGATATTTGGTGAGGCAGAGCAGTTGGCACTTGGAAGATGCACTTTAACTTCTTTGCAATCCATTCTGTTTCGTCAATATTTATGGAAGATTTATTGCATGTTCTGGACATTGGGGTAGCTCTAGTGGCACAGACCAAGTGAGTCACTGCCTTCTTCAGAGAGCTTAGGACACTTGAGAACCCAGCTTATCCTGGTGTCTACAAAAGTGCAGCGTCTTAGAAAACAGTGTAGTGATGATCCATGCTGGGTTTTAAAAATTATTTCTCTCCCTGCTCTCCCTTCCTTCCTTCTTTCTATTTCCTTTCTCTTTCTCCCCTTCTCCTTCTTCTTTTGAGGTGGGAGTCTCTGCTTTGCCCCAAGTTGGTCTTAAATGCTTGAGCTCGTTATTCTTCTAACCTCAATTTTGCAAGTAGGAGGGATAACATATGAATGTTACTATGCTCAGCTTTTGGGAATGTTTCTCAAAGAATATGGTGCCTAATCTGGAAATGTTGCTTCATGATAGAGCCCTTCCCTGGTATGGTCAAGAGTCTGTCTGAAGTCCATTACTGCAAACAAACAAACAAACAAATGTAACTTAACCTCAGCACTGTTTGGTCCTGTGTGGACTGAAGAGCCTGAAGCAAATAAGTCCCAGGTCTCTCCCATATTCTTCACACCTCTGAAATTCAATAACTTTATAGATGGAATAGTAAACCATTAAAAGTAAAAACATTCAGCGTCAGGAAAAATGATGGTCAGTAGGATGTGGCACTTTTACAAACTAACCCCTGCCCAAAGTCAAGGTGCTGGGCGTAACCCCATAGATAGATACCTTTCCTAGTCTCTCTGTCTCTGTCTCTGTGTCTCTCCTCTGTCTGTCTTTTCTGTCTTTCTGTCTTTCTCTGTCTCTCTCTCTGTCTCTGTCTCTGTCTCTGTCTGTCTATCCGTCTCTCTCTCTTTACCAGGAACTAATGTCAATCTTTCAACAAGTGAAGGAGTCAACTTTAAAAACCCTGTGACTATAGAGCATGGTGGTGTTCAATTGCAATCCCAACACTAGGGAGGCTGAGGTAGGAGGATTTCAGAGTCCAAGTCATCCTTCACTACATAACAAGATACCGTCTCAAACAGGATAGTCCAGTATGCTAACAGAAAAGTGAAAATACTGTTTGCAATGGAGGAACCACCATGTGGTAAAGGATTAACATACAGCAAAGATAGAGCTAGGGAACATTTAAATATAAACCAAGGCCCAATGCAGACTACAAAAAGGAAGTACAAAGCTGTGATTGGTGATGCACACCTATAATCCCATTGATGGGAGGCAGGAAGATCAGGTGTTTAAGGCCAACCCTAGCTACACATAGTGAGTTCTAGGCCAGCCTACACTACATGAAACTCTGTGGAGAAACAGAAAGATGAAGAGGAGGAGGAGGAGGAAGGAGGCAAGACGTTAACTATAGAGGAGAAACTATTTGTCTTCTGGAGCTACTGAACCAAGCTTAATAGTATATCTAGTTGGCAATTATCCAAGGGAAGAGGGATAAGAAGAAAGAGCATTCCATGTAAAGTGAATATCATGAACAAGGATGGAAAAACAAGAGCATTTTAGGAAATCATTTTTTTAAATTTCATGAATGTATTTTATTTTGATACTTTCACATATGTATCATTATACTTTGTTCTAATTTCTTCCCATCACAAGTTATCATTTTTTAAATTTTTTATTTATGACAATTTTTTATTTTGAATCCCAGCTGCAGCACCCTCTGTCATTGCTTCCCAATCCCACCCTTTCTCCCTCATTTCCTCCTATGCCCCTTCTCTAGTCCACTGCTACGGGAGGTAGGTCCTCCTTCTCTTCCATCTGACCCTATCCTATCAGGTCTCATCAGGACTGTCTGCATTGTCTTCCTCTGTGGCCTGGTAAAGCTGCCCCCACCTCGGGGGGGGGGGGGGTGGAGTGATCAAAGAGCCAGCCACTGAGTTCATGTCAGAGACAACCCCAGTTCCCCTTACTGAGGAACCTACTTGGATACTGAGCTGCCATGGGCTACATCTGTGCAGGGGTTCTAAGTTATCTCTGTGGAGTGGTCCTTGGTGGAGTGTCAGTCTTGAAAAATATCATAAACAAATCAGACTCCAGCCTCAGGAAGAAATAATAATTATTGGAGGTAATACTAAAGCATTAGTCATCGCATGGCTTTCTACATGTGCTGTCAAATCTTATATGGCTATCAGGTTATAGGCAGCATACCTGTATGTCAGATTAGAAATCTAAGGTTTAACAGACTCAGCTGACCCTCTACCCAGGTTTTTCTGATTCTAGAATCCACTCTCCCTAACCACCATGCAGATTTACTCGATATTCTGCTGGGAAATGTGTGCCTAACTCAAGATATTATTTGAGAAGCCTTGTTTGAAGGAAAGTTTGACTCTCACATGGCAGTACAGAGAATGACTTTGAGCAAAAAAAGGTGGGAGATAAGGGGATCTTTGACCTGAATGCTTTGGGAATGACACAGACACCAGAGCCGTAAATGTTCTTGCCTGCTTGGTGCACCCTACTTTTACTCCCAGCATTTGAGAGACAGAAGCAGGAGAACCTCTGTGATTTCAAGGCCAGTCTGATCTATATAGTGAGTTCCAGGACAGTCAGAGCTATATAAAGAGACAATGTCTCAAACAAGAAAGAAAGAATAGAAAGGAAGGACAGAAAGAAGGGAAGAATAGAAAGGACAGAAGGAAAGAAAGAAAGAAAGAAAGAAAGAAAGAAAGAAAGAAAGAAAGAAAGAGAGAGAGGGAGGGAGGGAGGGAGGGAGGGAGGGAGGGAGGGAGGGAGGAAGGAAGGAAGGAAGGAAGGAAGGAAGGAAGGAAGGAAGGAAGGAAGAAGAAAAGGAAGGAAGAAAGGAAGGAGAAAAAAGAAAAGAAAAGAAAAAGCTTCTCCTGGTGCAATAGCAAAAATGACAGGAGACAAAACACACTTGGTGTATCTCCAACTCTTACATAAAAATCATGACATAATGACATGCACTATAACCCAGCACTGGAAGGTGGAGATGGGAGTATTCCCACAGCTCACCAGCCAACCAGTCTAGCCAACAGGTGAAAGCTGAGTTTAGTATAAAACTGTCTAAAAATTTAAAGTAGAAATAGATAAAAGCACCCAGTATCAACTTCTGATCACATGTGCCTACTAGGGTGTACATACTCAGACACTCAAATACACCATTCATGAGAGTGAGAACTCAAAGCCTGGAGGCAGAATCTCTGGGACCGGGCTAGTGGCTCTTCATGGTGGAAGAGAGAAGAGCTAAGTGATTTCAAGGGCTTGTATTTGATAGCTGGAGAAGAGCCACTGCTAGGCCATAGTCATTTGCTTCCATCCAGCCCTTCAGACTCATAAACAAAAACAAAGCATTATGATTTTTTCCCTCTAAAGTATGACTCTTATAATTGTATATTTCCTGCTCTTGTGCATTGAATAATAACAACTATAATTCTTGTCAATGCCGAAGAACTGTACTGCGAGGTTTATTATAGGAGACAAGGACAGGTAAAACTTTCTTCTACAGAATGTCTATCCTCATCTTCTACTTCTGGAAACCACTGTATATACATGATTCTCAGCAATATGTTCTAAAAAGCAAAGGAAGCTAACCACGCTCTCAATAGGTCCTGGCAGGAGACAACTGACCCTACCTTCCTTTTGAAACAGAATCCCAGAGTCATGAGTTAGGAGCAGGATAGGCTAATGTCTCGGAGGTAAACTGTGAAAGCCAGGTGTTGTGGCTAATGACAGTAATAACAGCACGAAGGAGGCTGAGGAAGGAAGATGGGGAGTTCAAGGCTAGCCTGGGCATCAAATAAAAGAAATAAAAATATTAACTAATGTAGACATTTTGAGATGCAAATTCACAGAATCACAGCTAGTCCTCCCAGCCCGCTGATATTTGGTGTGGCTCCAAGTACCTGGTGGAACCTCAGAATCACAGTGAGGGAACGAAAGAGTTCTGCCCTCCACATTGAATGACTTTAGTGATTCATGTTTGCGTGGGGGAATTCATACAGCCACCAGCCTCATTAACCTCATATACTAAAGTGATTAATGTTACATTTTCCAGAACTCTTGGCCTTGCCTATAAAACTTAGCATTGAACACCTGAATTTAAAAAAAAAAAATCCCACTGGCAAGGCTTGGTCCTCACAGTGGAAGACTCCTGGTGTTGATGCCAATATCCTGAGGGCTCAATACCTTTCTCTCTTTGCAATAGCTCCCAAGTTAAACAAATTGCCAAAGAGTTATAAGCTTCTTATTAGTTGGATAGATTCCTCTGATTGCTCCGACGGCTTTCTTTTGCCTGCACACATGTTGGTGACTTCCATGGATAATTCATGTGCCTGCAAGTTCCCTCCACCACTGAAGGAACTCTGGCATTTCTGCCTCTGTGATCTATGATCTACGATCCCCACTCCCTCTCACCTTCACTTTGAACTGAGCTGCTGTGTTAGGCAACCCCACTACCTACCACCTAACAAGCTGAGACGTGAGTCTTCATTAGATTACGACACATGAGTTTTATCCCAGGCTAACCAGTAGCACCAGTATTCATAGCACAGTGGGATGATCACAGCGACCCAGACGAAATAGCCAGTACTAACTGCACAATGTCAGCAGAGGATGGATGGTGATGGCAGGAGATCGTGGCTGTCTAAACAAGAATTACTGGAGGGAATCAGACGTAGGTAGTAGCATTTGCTACACGGAAACTGAAATGAAAGTAGAGTCATTTTCAAATCAGATCCTTTGGTATAAGAGTGTACCATAGATATTAAATCACCTATTTCACATGACTCCTATTCATAAGTTAATGTCTAATTCTATCTCATTTTGTGTTTCTGTGGAAGGTCTAGTACCCTATCAACTTCTGTTTTATCATGGATCTCTTTATAAGGTCTGTGTGGTGAGTTCATTATAAAAATAAAATGAAAATGATCCACCAAACTATTCCCTAATAAAAGCTCCTTGAAAGGAATTACAAACTAAGCCCTCTGTTTTGTTGTTCTCTGGGAAGCATCTGTACACTGGCTCCTCTCTTCTCTAAGTAAGTCAAGGTTTATACAGCGACCACATGGCTAGTGCCCATATGCTATTTCTAGAGACTTAATCCTCCTACCTGAGATTAGAAGAAACAATCTTTTTATTAACTGCAGCCAAAGGGTTATGGAGAAAACCTGAGTCCACCGGATATTCATAATTCCATTTTTCCTTCTTAGCAGTGTTATCTTCTTTAATCTATAGATTTTCCTCTGAAAATAAATAAGGTCATCTGAGGGTGGGCAGAGGCATAAAAAGAAGGCAGAGAAGGAAAGGGCAGGACCCTGCACCTCCACAAGGTACACCTAGAGCAACTGTCTCTGCTACTCAGTTTCTATCTGAGCCACAACAATCTCAGAAGAAAGTTGGGCCCAAATATACCCCATAACATTCTGCTTTTGTCTTAAAGATCTCCTTGATTTAGAGCCAAAGAACAGTTCCTCAACCGCAGCTGGCAACTGACTCTATTTCCACCATGCTAAGAAAAAAAAGATAAATGTATGAGTGGCAAGGAAGATTGTCAGAGTCCATTCATTCTCAATTCTTAGCAATCGCATTCTTTTGTTAGCCAAACAAATCTGTCACAACACTCTTCACATTTTGTTATTGATACTTTCATTCTCAAAAACAAATCTTAACTGAAAACAAAACAATTTATTCTTTAGTTTTTGTGCTTCGAATGTTTTCCCTGAATTTACATAAGTGCACTACATATGTGTCTGTTATCCTCATAGGTCAAAAGAGGGCACTGGACTCTTTAAAATGGAGTTACAGATTGGGGTGAGCTACCATGCAAGTGCTAAGACCTAAACCCATGTTCTCTGCAAGAGCAGTGAGTGATCTTAACCATTAACTATCTCTTCAACCCAAGCAAAATTATCTTTAACGACTGTGTACCAAACATTCTCTCAAGGTTTACCCATGTATATTATATTTTTCTCCAAGGCAATCCTAAGAGGGTCACTAATTTCAAACAACTTTTACTAGCCTTTTGATGTTCTGTTTCTCTTTCCTATCATCGTTATCTTATTTAACCAATAGTCTTTCCTACACAGACAATCAAACAAGATCTTTGATAGAGGACAGATACCATATGAAAGAGGCAAGGGTCACCCTGAATAAAATCCAAGTTTTTCAAGTTGTAGATTATTTCATCTACAGCTGTTGTCCTACACATAAAGTGGGAGATGTGACTGATGTTTGATATGGTCTTATCCCTACTCACACACATCATGATATTTATCTCATCCCCTGTACACTTCAACTTGAGAATAAGTTCAAATACCATGTTTAACTTCTTTAATGAAGAATGGAGTATGGCCCACCAGCAACTAAACAATGGGCAAAATACTAAGTATCTTACTTTTTCCTGAGCATTTCTGGACTCTTAAGAAAACAGCTTATTGGCCATAAACAAAACAATGGACATTTAAATTGTGCTCTGCACTTGGTATACTAACACATGTCTTTAATCGGAGCATTTTGGAGCCTGGGGTAAGAGGATAGTGAGTACTAGGCCAGCCTGGACTGTGCAGTGAGTTAATTTCAGATTAACCTGGGAAATGGAGTAAAATTTTGTCTCAAAAAACTTAAGTAAAATAAAATAGGGCCAGAATTCTACTGTAATGGAGGACATTAACGTTAAGATATCTGGGTTGGGGCCCACCAGAATCCTGCACTATTTTTTCATCTCTCTAAATCTAAAATGTCTCTGAATTACAAAGTTTACTCAAACAAATGATGAGAGGTTGGGGGGTGGGGTGAGTAGAATGAACTTGGAGCTACAGGGTCATTGAAAAGCAGGCTTCCAACCATACATACAGACCAGACAGTAACCAGAGGAAGCCCCACCGGCATTCCACAGATATTCATCCCTTGGCAATATAAAGGAAATCTCTAGATTGCTCTTATCTCTAGAGAACAGAGGTTCCTCAACACCTCCCCTGAGCAAAGCCAACCTAAATGTTTTGTGCACCGTGGCATGTCCTATCTCTTCAAATTATCTTTTCCCGGAGCCCTTTCATTCATTCATCAATGGTCATTGAGTTCTTTCCAGTTAGACCTGGAAAGCTTTGGTAAGCCATTCTTTTCCATCAACAAACCAGCTTAGGCAAGAAGTCAAATCCCAGAAGTTACCACGTGCAAAGGCTCATGATATCTATGAATCTCCTGGTGAGGATATGCTTGATCTCTTATGTAAATTGGAAGGCTTACTGGGGAAATGAAAAGGGGGCCAGAAGAGCTAAAGGTAGATCTATCAGTTCTATGCAAACAAAGTTAATGTGGCTTGGTGCAAGCCAAGAGTCAATATGATTGAGTGCTTCTGAAAATGGGGAGGAAGGAAAACAACAACAAAAACACCTCAAAATGAAAAATACAAAAATTTCCACAATAACTACCATTTTGTTGGTCATAAGGTATTTCTGAAGATTTTGTGGAGACTTAAGCTTATTTGTTATACTTTCAGGACAGACACATGAATAAAAGAAAAGCCATTAGTAAATATTGTCTTAGAAGATAACTCATTGAGATAACAGCATCTCTGGGTCAATGAGACGTTTCAAGAATTAACTGACAACTCTCTTCAGAATTTCTAGCTCAAATTCCATACACAACACCAATCTCATGGCTCTTAAACATGCTCACAGGGAAGTGCTTCATTCCAGGGTCCTGTGGACAGGTAGCTTCATTTCTTCAGGAGACAAACAATTACCACCAGGATTGAATCTAATAGACAGAAAGAATAAAAACAAAAGTAGAATATGTCACAGAGAGAGAAACGAACTCCAGAATATCCAAATGGCCGTTGAGTCTTGGCTATTTGATCTGTTGGGTCACCTTCCATATTTTCACAATATGGTGAGGCAATACCATGCCTCTCTCCTACAGAAGAGCTCGAGAGCAAACCTACAATTTCATCTTTGAGGAAAGAGGCCAGAGTTCCAATGAGAGGCTAGTCTTGGTTCTTAGCACTAAGCATGAGCCACAGAGCACGGAGGGGACTCAACTATAGCGCCAGAGATGGTGGGTTTTCTATCCTAGAACCGAGAACTACGCAGCCTGGAAGAGGTTTCTCCAAAGTCCATAAGTATTATAATAATGTAAATCTCTGTAACTTCTACAAAGTCAGCTGAAGGCACTGGAATATAGTTGAGAAAGAGGGAGGACAGGGTACAGTGCATGCCTCTAGCCCCAATTCTCTGCTCTGTGTTTAAATCATGAAGAGTTTCTCATGAACGCACACCTGCCAAAACTGTGAGTACCTGGATCTTAGTGTTAGAAAGATGGAAAGCTGTACTTCCTTTCCCTATCTATTGTAAGATATTGGCACTTTGACAATTAGCACTGGAGAGGCTGAAGCAGGATCATGAATTCTGAACTAGCCTTGAATACATAGCAGCAAGAACTTTCATTTTAAAAAAATCATTTTTCATTACAGCTGAGTAATATTCCACTGCGTATCTGTGCCACATTTTTGTTGTCCATTTATCCGTTGGTGGACATTTGAGTTGGTTCCATTTCCTTGTATTGTGAATAGGGTCCAGGAAAGGTAGAACTGGGTCATAGGATTCTTTTAATGTTTCAAGGGACCTCCAAACTGATTTTCCTAATGACTAGTATTAACTTCCACTCCTACCAGCAGTGAATAAGGATCACTCTTTCCCTGCAGCCAATGGAATATTATTCAGCTGTAAAGAAAAATGAAATTAGCAGAAAAACAGATGGACCTTGAATGTATAATACTAAGTGAGATGTCTCAAGCTCAGAAAAAAAAAAAAGACCTGCATGCTCTCCTTCATGTGTGGTCCTAGCCTATAGTAATCTTACATATGTTCAATTAGATATAAATGGGGGTAAACTATAACATTTTCAGTGCCTACAATTGTCTCCCCTCCCCTCCCTACTTCCAAGGTGATAGGTATATAAATTTAACTGTCTTCATGTTAAAGTAGCATTTTGGCCTTCCAAAACAATCTGATCTGTTCATCTTGAGATTGTAAAAGCTGAGATTTCTTTCTAAGTCCACTCATCATTAGTGCAGTAGGAACCAGACATGATGAGTCACGGAATACATTTATTACATTTATTACATCGGCCCATTCAGAAAAAGCCAGGGGCTGGGGAGAGGTGTTTTTCTTGTTGTTGTTACTTTGTTCTGGTGGGAGGGGATTTGCAACCTGAGATTTATAGCTTTTCCTTCTGTTTAAAACTGTATCAATTCACTCTATTATAGTGTCACTTTAATATGCGAACTGCCTTCTATACTTAAGATAAAGTGTGGTTTTGAATCTTTAAAAAAATAAAATATTTTTTAAGAGAAAGAAAGACTGAGAAGAAAAAAATTAAGAGAAAGACAGGGAAGGAGAAGGAATGAAAAGTCAAGAAAGAAAAAGCTATTAATCACATCCAGGGCTGGTGGAATCCCAGGTAGTCAATCCCCAGTAGTCAAAACACTGAGCCAGGAGGATCACCAGTTCCTGACCACCTTTAGCTACAGAGTTCATTCAAGACAGAAACTCAGTAAAATACTGTCTCTAAATAAAAAGTCAAAAGAGGTCTGAGGCTTTAGTTCCATAGTGGATCAGTTACCTAACATGCATGAGGCCATATGCTCAATCTCCACTTACAAAGAAGGAAAGAAAGAAAAAAGAAAGGAAGGATCACAATTTATTCACTCCAAGTGTTAAATGACCAAGCGGCTCCTTCAGAAAGACAAACTCAATGTGTCCATAAAAAGAATCTGCTATTCTACTAGGGATCTGTGAAGAACAGGTAACCAAGGAAGCTTGTCATTGGACATAAAGAGAAAGATCTAATGTGCAGCTGAGGAAAAGAAGCCAGCAGGGCCTTTCTGTTCAGATACTTCTTAGCCTCCCTGTTCAGCATTCCTTCCTCCTGGGTATAAGGCAGAATCCCTCTGGAATGAGGGTCTTGTGACCTGCGACAGGACAAAGGTAAGTCAGAGAATTTCCTTATGACAGGCCTCTACCCAGGGAGGCTGGAGATGGCCCAGGAACATTTCTGGTGGTTGTGGCTTGCTTTGGAGAAGAGGGCCTGCAGTTTCTATGACTCACTTTGAGGAAGATTTCTGGCTCTTATGGCTTGCTTCAGGGGGAAGAAGACAGGAAATAGGAGGAGAGGAGACAGGATGCTTCTGAAGCTGCTTCTCAGGCCTTCCAGTCTTGAGTGAGTAGGTGACAGTCAGTGGGCCAAAGTATCATATTCTGAGTTCCAACAATAGCAAAAATGATTCCAACCGTGATTGATAGTGCCTCTTAGGTGGGGTGACTTTGCCTCCCTTGCTCCAAGAGACGTTGCCAAATCATGGTAGAAGTTTTGGTTGTTCCTACTATTGGCATCCAGGCATGCTCCTAAGCCACTATGTGCAGACAGCTCTCCATCTGAGAAATAAGTCTGGACCAAATGACAAAACTGCCAACTTCGTGAAATCCTGCCCTATGAAAGAAAATGAGCGTTCAGCATGGCTTGTTCGAACAAAAATACACAGAAATAATAGTAACTACTGCCAAAAAAAAAAAAAAAAAAAAAAACAGACACCTGGAAACTTTTTCACAACTTGTTGATGTTAGATATTTTCATCCATGATCCCACTGACAATCAAGCTGGATACCTACCACATCCTTACTCTGTGCTGGTCACAGGGAAGAATTCAAAATGTAGTAAAAGGCTGCAGCCTCAAAACAGAGGAAGGCCAGGGAGACCGCAGGGCTGACTTAGGGTTAAGAGAGTTTGCTGTACAGCCATAAGGAGCTGAGTTCAAGTCCAAGCACCCGTGTCGCAAGCCAAACTTGATCTCCCACACTCCTTAGCCTCAGCACTGAAGGGGCAAGAGGAGGGATGCAGGGGCTTACAAGCTGCCAGATTAGAAGAGGAGCTGCAGGATCAAGGAGAGACCCTGTCTCCAAGAAATGAGCTAGAACATAATGGAGGAAGACAGCCAACGCCCTCCTGGCCTCTAAATGTACATACCTGCAGGAACATACATGTACTACACAGTCATACACTATACTCACACATAAAAAAAATAAACGACTAAAGAAGAAAGAAGGAAGGAAGAACAAAGGAAAGAAAGAAAGGAAAAGAAAAGAAAAGTGGAAAGGGCACAACATACTCACTTATAAAATTAAAAGGCAAAACAGAAAAGTAATAACCAAATTAATAAAGCATCCATTTAGTTAAATATGAAAATTAGCAAGTTAATGCTTACCTTATACATAAGTGTTGAAAACAGTCAAAAGTTTATTGAATCTAGGAATTGTGGTTTACACCTGTAACTCCAGCACTTGAGAAGTGGAGGCAGGAGAATCAAGATTTTAAGTGCATTCTTAGTTATGTAGCATTCACAGTGTTTGAGGCCAGCCTGCACTATGTGAGGCCTTACCTCAAAAAAAATAATAACAAATAAGTTTAATAACTGTTAACTAATCTTTTTTAGGAGAATACTAAACTAGTAAATGCCTTTATTTTCAGCCTACAAAGGCAATATACAAGATTGCTTTCTGAAGAACCACTAGAAACCTGAGAGAGCAAACTGATGCAAATACACTTGGAAATCGAGTAAAAGCCACAGGACGATGTATACAAAGGGTAATGATGACCTTTGGGTGTAACCAAAGAAAAATCACAAATTTGTTATGACCCTACAGTGAGGGTGCAAATCTGGTGATCAAAGGGATGTGCCTTCAAAGTAGACATTCAAGACGTCTTTTTTAGATTTCTTTGCTTCAAAGGCAGCCACACCCGTGAAACCTCAATATGGCTGCTTAGGCCAGACCTGAACACCTGTTGACATGCCAACATGAGTGAGGGAAGTCACATAGAATTCCATGATTAGATGAGATGCTACAGGTAATTAATAACTGCTGATAGAGAAAAACTTAGTCTTCCCCACTAGTGCCTCCTGCTTGGTTATGCAATACCAAATTGTCATCCCTAAAAATCATATCATGCAAGCAACACTAAATGGACCCAGGTTTCATTTATGTATTTATTCTTATATACATGTAACAGTAATAATTATGGAAAAAAGACTGAATTTGAGAGGGGCAAATAGGAGGGAATGAGGGAGGAAAGGGAGGAAGAGATTACATAACTGTATTTTAATTAAATAGAAAAAAAAAGAAAAAAAATGAAACATTCAATCTCCTGAATTCCCAATAGTGAAAGGAATCAAAGCTAAAAATTAGACACAGAAGAGGAAGCTGATCTGAGTGGAAAAGAATCTCCCATGGCCCAGCAGGCGTATTGAACATACTTACTGAACACGGAGCTTAAATAGAATTTCCACATTTGCATCTGATCCTCTCCTTTTTGCTTGACTCATGGAGGACAGTAATTGCTCTACCTGGGTAGGTACCCAAACTCTATAGCAGGGCTTGGGATGCAGATCAGTGGTAGAGCTCTCGCCCAGCTCCTGTGTAATCCTAGATCCAGTGCCCAGTACCTGCAAAAGAACTAGAGAAAATAGAACTTTCAGTCAAGTGAAATGAAGCTGCTGACTTCGTTTGGAAATGTCTGTACCAGGCAAAGCTGTTCTGGCCTGCTGAGATGTGCCATAAGTGCTCATCTGTAAGGAGTGTGCCTGGGGGCTCTGGAGGGGGCGTGGTCTACAGCTCTGTGTCTTGCCTGACTGACACTGCACTTAAGTGGAAGATTAAGAGCCAAATCCAAGAAGCCCAGGATCCATGCAACGACATTGCACAGTTGCAGGTCTTTGCAGCTGTCACTCACGTTTCCTCATCCATCAGCAAAGAGGGGAATAAAAACTGAATACAGCAGATCTGTACCAAGAAAGCCCTTGGCCTTCTTCACTGTCTCCATGATGGGAGCACACCATACGTCAGGTACCTACTACCAAAGCTGTTTCATACATACACATTGGCTATTGACTGCCTAAGCACAAAGTTTATTTGTTTGCACACTTAAACTCAACTAGCAAACAGGAGTAATTGCTTGGCTTGTGAACAAACACCTTCAGTAGCAGCATTCAACAGTTGCTGTTTCTTAGTTATACCTGATGGAGGAAGAGCCACTAAAAAAGACAAACATGCAGAATGTGTGGACCTCTCTAGAAGTCTTCCCCAGAGAATAACAGCACTACAAGGAAGATGAATGTCACAAGATTAGGCCCCTGAAACCATCGGCTTTAATTGACAGTATTTCGAGGTAAACAAACATTGATGAGAGTAATAGAATTTAGTTAAATTATTTTCATTTTTAGGTTTATGGGAACTTGAACTTTTAGTACATATTTAAACATAATCTTTTTCCTGTAATTTAAAAACTGCCAAAAAGAACCACAGAATTAAGATTTGACCTCATATATATATATATATATATATATATATATATATATATATATATATAATGAGTCTGTGGGGGATAGCTTGTCACTAAAGTGATCTAAGTTCCATTCTCAGAACACATGCTTAAAAACCAAGGCATGGTGTCAGCCTTGTAATCCCAGTGCTGAGGTGGGACAGAAGACAGGCGAATCCCTGAGGCGCGTTAGCCCTGCAACCTGCAACTGTGAGACCCTAACTCAAAACAATCAAAAGCCCAAAGTGGGTGGTACCTGAGAAACAATGGATTTTCTTATGTAGATTCCACTTCACTGTGTAAACACATGCAAGCACACTTGTGCACGGGCACACACACACAGTGTACCTACAGACCTAAACACGTATGCACATACACACAAAAGAAATAGTTTAAAAAAAAAACAAAGATTATGAGACTCCTGCAGTTTAATAGCAAACAAATAAATACCTACTCCATTTCCCCTCTGGATATGCATGTACCCACTGTAAAGGCATGGCCGGGGAAGGATTCATAGGAAACATGGGACATGGGCTTGAAACTTCAACAGCAAAAAAGCACGTATTGTATTCTTTTGTGATGACTGTAATCATCTCAAAACACACCAACATTCCTGCTTTAAAACAGACGTTTTGCCAAGTGTTTGTCTCCAGATTGCCCACAATAACCCAATCACTCTTAAACTGTCTCCTCTAGCTATGTGACTCTTAGTGGTCTGTCCGGTTTGTTTTTTGGGGCTCTGGTTTGCCTTGTTGATCTCCTGTCTGGTGAGTTTTAAAATCAACATCATCTTTCCACAAAATCATCATGTGGAATGGCCACATGTTATAATCATAATAGCAATTATTTTTTTTTTAACTGTGTAGCTTTTCACTTAAAAGTTCTTTGGAAAGTGAGTGTGCAAAGAGAAGAGGGAGGTGTTTTAATCTACATTTAAAACATCAGATAACTCAACTCTAGCCTCTGGAAGCTAGGTTTCTAACCTTGGAAAACAATCACATACAGCACCCAGACAACTATTATTCTTTAGTCTCAAAAATGGGAATGTCACGACCCTTGTAACACATTAACGTATGCTGATTGGAAGGGATGATGAGAATTAATTTCTAATTCTTTTGAAAGAATTAGTATTTTATCTGGGCATCATACAGGCTTGTAATCCTAGCACTGGAATGGCTGAGGCAGGAGGCTCTCTAATTTGAGGCCAGCTTGGGCTGTACAGCTATATCCTGACTCAAAAGGAAAAAAGAGCAGTCTATTTCCCATGAAGGATACGAGAGATATGATTGGTCATTTAATCTCATTATACAATAGAGATGGGTTAATACCCTTTGATTTATACAGAAACAAGTGCTTAGAAGGCAAAATGCTTGTGAGTTGCTTAATAACAACCATCCTGAAATTTAGAGGCTTCTTTACTATCAGAATGATCTTGCAAAGCCTGGCGGTGGTGACACACATCTTTAATCCAAATACTTATGAGGCAGAGGCAGACTAATCGCTTGAGTTCAAGGCCAGCCTGGTCTACAGAGTGAGTTCCTGGGCAGCCAAGGCTACACAGAGAGACCCTGTCTGGGGAAAAACAAAAGTCAAAACAAACAAAGCCAAATCCCAACTAAAAGGCCTCATGTCTTCTAGAACACCTACAGGGGTAGAACTTCATAACCCCACAGAGCATCCATTCTATACTCAACTTTCAGTATTTAGAAAGCAAAGCTATTATCAAGCCAAAATATCAGTTCTCTTCTTTAATCAGAGTTCTAACATATAGAGGTAAACATCAAGGCTCTGGCCTTTGGGAGAAAGTTGCTGTGGACCACAGAAACAGCCATTAACCCCTGACCACTGGAAACAAGGAGTCTACCTGGATCCCAGTCCGACCAGTAGCAAACTCTTGTTGAAACCTGCAAAGACTACTCTTCAAAGCAAATTGGAGACTCCCAGCACTTACAAACAATAGTTTGTTCAGCGATAAGAACAAAGTTGAGTGAGAGCAAGATGGTTTTTAAAAAACAGAAACATATACTGATTACATATAATAACATATGTTGAATTCTGTCCAGCCTAGATATAATCTTAATATAATGAGTATTGTTACAAGAGATAAAGATGACAATAATAACAATAATTTTATTTATAAATCATTTTCCTGCCAATGTGCTTGGGGCATTACATGATCCTATGTCATGATTAAAATGCTATTATAAAAACATCAGAGAAAGAAAATACAAGTTTTCCTCAGATATAAAACAAGGTACTGATGAAAGAACCAGGAACTAATATTTGAAATACAAAAAAAGAAAAAGAAAAATTGTCCAGCTGATAGGAAATATCACAGAAGGTATTTCCTGAAAGCTTTGTTTTCAATTCTTGTTATTAAAAATGTTAATTAAACTTCCCAAATATTTTCTAAAAATGTTTCTGTGTCCTGATCTAGAGATTTAGCTCCATTTATCATTGCAGAGACCCATTCAAAATGCAGGCGGCACCATCCCATGGCCTGAGGTCCCAGAAAGAACAAAAAGTAAAAGCAACTGGACACTGGCAATCAGCCCTCTGCTTCCCGACCGGGTGCAAAGTGACCAACTACCTCAAGTTCCTGCTGTCCCAACCCCACCGTGATGGATAGGCGTAGCCTCAAATTGTGAGACAAAATAAACTTTGCTTCCCAACTCTGCGTTTGTCAGATACTGTGTCACAGCAATAAGAAAAGCAATGAGATTCAGAATCAAAGAACCAAGCTGCCACAACTGGTCAAATGTGTGCAAATACACCATAGTATGGTATCTGAAAAATGTGCTGAGCCAAAGCTCTCACCATCTACCAGGCAATCTCTTGTGAGACTAAATCATTTCTCTTCCTTGTTTCTATCCATTTATTTGTATATTCTTATGCTTGCAGATAAAAACATACAGATCAACTGAAAAGATATTTTTCATAAAGCCAACATAACTGACATGGATTGCATGTTTTGGGATTCATGTTTTTATGAAACACTTTGATTCTACTGAAACACTTGAGATCTTGCAAACAAATTGCCAGCCAATAACATTTGAGTATCTCACATAGACCAAACATATTAACATAGAATTAACTTAGAACATGTGTCCTAATTTCTATAATTAGATATACACTTATTCAATTTACAGATTAGTAAGAATCAGAGAAAACACCTGCTTTGGTTAAGATAACTAAAGCATTAGACATAGAATTTCTTTTTTTTTTTTCCTTTTTGGCAAAAATTTCACTATTTAACCCAACTTGACCTCAAGTTCTCAACTGTCTTCCTGCCCTAGCTGTCTTCCTGCCCATTTGCTGGATTCCTGTCCCTGGCTGTGCTCCTAAGCTGAATGGGAACAATGATTTCAGACCACTTTGCAATCCTGTTGATATTCTGTAGTGTTGTATTGGAACCTTAGTTAAAACAGTTCGCTAACACAAATAGTTTTACTTAATAATCTCAAAGAAAAAAATATCTAAGGCTTATCAATACTACGTCACGAAAGGAGGAGGCACTCCTGGGGCCTTACCCCACTCTCAGAATTTATAGGAAGAAAATGGAAGGGGAAAGAAAGCCATTTCATTTGGTTGGGTCACCTATATGTGCTCCTATAAATGACCCCAACAAAACTCTTCAGGTCATACATGTACATATACACACATACACACGCATTCACACATGCACACACACAGAGGTTAAAGTGAGTATGTCTCCCACAAGCTCACATATTTAAACACTTGGTCCCAGTGGGTGGTGCTTTGGGGGATGTTCTGGAACCTCTAGGAGGTGGAGCCTTGCTAGAGGAAGTATTTCATCGGGGGTGGGCTCTGAGAGTTTATAGCCTTATCCTACTTCCAGCTCTGTCTTTGCGACACACTCTCTCAGCTTATTGTTCTGGTCCCCTATTGTCATGCTTCCCCTGCCATGATGAGCTCTTCCTCTGGAACCATAATCCCAGGTAAACTCTTTCTTCCATAAGTTGCTTTTGACCATGGTGTTTTATCACAGCCACAAAAAAATAACTAATACAAAAACTCAGAGTGTCCAGGTGCTCTGTAGATACTGAAGGTGGCAAGCTTATGAAATGCTGTTATTCTAAGGTGTGCAGACTGTACATAAGAAAGTAAGTAAATAATAAAAGTGCCTGATAAGAATGACACAACAAAGACAACAAGATAGGACAGTGAGGAAGACCAACAGTGGGAAGGTGGCTGAGAAAGAGCCTCTACTGCAGAGAAGCTGATATTTGTGTAACTTGAGTGAATATGGTGCTTATGAAAACAGGAAGGAGGTGAGGTCAGTGTAAAGCGGTTGCAAGTATCCTCAGGTAGCTATACGATGCACAAGTTCTAAATGAGTGAAGCCACCCTTTGTCCATTACTTCAGCCTACAACATCCAGCTGGAGTGTCCTACTGGACATCTAAAATCTAAACCCCATTTCTCTGTCTCTTTCTGCCTCTATCTCCTCATTTTTCTCTGTCCATCTATTTGTCTCTGCCTCTTTCTCTCTGTATCTTTCAGTCTCTCTCTGTGTATCGCTATCTCTGATTCTCTGTCTCTGTTTCTGTCTCTCTCTGTCTCTGTCTCTCTCTCTGCTGTAGACAAAACCAGGGCCTTACACATGTCAGGCAAAGGAGCTACCACGGAACTTCATGCCTAATCCTTTGTTTAGAGACACTTCCTCATAATGAAGTTTAGTCTGGCTCTTAATGTGTGATATCCCTGTCTCAGCCTCCAGAAAACTGGGATGGCAAGGGTGTACCACTCCACCCCATGTCTGACATACTTCAAATTTCCTATTTTATAAGCTCAATGCTCCCTCTCACCCACTCCAAAATCTGGCCCTTGACGTATTTCCCATTCCAGATATGGTAGCTCCATGTTTGCTGAGGCCAAATACCTGGTAACATTCTTCCAGCTGGTCTCTTTCACCTTCCTTACATAGCCCGGCAGGGAACCGTGGCTCTGCTTTCCAAATAGCCACGTTGCCATCCCTCTACTTCTACCCAGAGCACCAACCATTACCTTCAACCAGAGCAGAGCTACATAAGGTTGAACACATCTATGAAAACTTTAAGGAGATATCTACTCTTAATCGCTTGTGTGGCTCCTTTCATACTTTGTAACCAGAGCAAATATTGCTGTATACCTTATTTAGCTATTGTCCTGTCTATATTATTTTAGTAACATCCAAACTTTGCTACCTGACCTTTTCCCACCTACTGTCAATTTGCAGCATGCAATCACAAGGGTTCTTTGCAACTAACAACTAGATTAACCCAACAATGGCTCCTCATCTCACAAAGAAATTCTTAAATCCTCAGCTAGAAGAATGTTGGAACTGTGGATGTAGCTTAGCCATAGAGTCATTGACCAACATTCCCAAGGCCCTGGGCTCAATTCCCAAGATAATATTAGTAATGATAATAAATAAAAATACTTTTTTTTTAATAAATGTGGTTTTACGATACCTACTGGAGACCCACACAGAAACAGTAGAAGGCAGTTGAATAGCCCTAATGTGCTGGGCAGAAGTTAAAAGATGTAGATGAATAGATGCACACAGATGGTGCTTGCAGTCAGGAGTCTATATGAGGTCACCCAAGTGTTCCTAGAGAAGAGAGGCACAGAAAGCACAGGGCAGAAGATGGTGTGCACCTGATGAAGGAGTCAGCATTTCTCTACCTGCCCCCTGCGCATTTCACATTTGCAGGCTTTTCTTCTTCTTCTTCTTCTCCATCTTCTTCTTCTTCTTCTTCTTCTTCTTCTTCTTCTTCTTCTTCTTCTTTCCTGGCCATTGTTTCCTCCAAAGCATTCACTTATTTTCATGTTGGCTTTCCAGATTTTAGGGCTTTAAAATCAGTCAATTTTTCAATCAATTTGTTTCTATGGCATGGACATCAGAACTTAATCTAAAATGGTTATCTGTTAAATTATTTTTTGATCTCATTTTCTATCCAAACTAGATTTTTACGGGTGGGACACAAGGAAAGTCACAACTAGCTAACAATTTCCAAAAACACTGATGGCTTAATACTTGTCTGTCTCTCTGTTTTATTGGCAATTGTACAAAGCAAGGAATTTCATTGTAACATTTTCATGCACGGCTATCAATCATATGCACTCCTCTCTTATCCTAGCACCCCTTCCTCTCTCCTTCTCCCTCCATATTTCTAATGTTCCCCTTCACCTCTATATCTTCTTTCCCCAACTCCACATTTAAGCAAGAACATCTCACACTTGCCTCTATGACACTGGCTGACTTCACCTGCCTTCAGTTGTTCCTGATTTTCTTTAGAATGAGATAATTCTTTTCATCTTTCTGCTCTATAAATATACATTTTCTTTATGTATTCAGCTATTGGTGAGCACCTAGGCTTATTCGGTAACATGGCCATGATGAGCGGGGCAGCACACAAACATGATATGCAGGTATTTTCTACGATTAGCTACCTGACATCGGTTCTTTGTAGTATACACCCAGAAACGGCGTAACAGGATTGTATACTCTCTTTCTGTTCTTTGTTTGTATGTTGTTTTCTTTCTTTCTTTGTACATCCTCATACTATTCTCTATAATAGGTGGACTAAATTTGCACTCCTACGAGCAGTGTATTCTACAAGGATTCCTTATCTCCTACATCCTCACCAATATTTATTGTTTTATGTTTTCATGGTGATAGAAAGTCTGACTTGAGTCTGTCACTCAGTTTTAATCTCATATCATGAAAATTTCCAGAACTGCTATTTCTAGAATAGGCAAAGAATGCTCAAATAACCTTCAGCTAGATTTTTGGTTGGTTGGTTGGTTGGTTGGTTGGTTGGTTGGTTGGTTGGTTGGTTTGTTGATTGGTAGGTTGCTTGGGTTTTGTTTGGTTTTCAGACAGTTTCTCACTAAGTAGCCCATGCTTGGCTGGCCTCATACTCCTAGCAATTCTTCTGCTATGGTTTCCAGAGTGCTGGGATTATAAACGTATACCACTCTTCTTGGCTAGCTAGTTTGCTTTAAACCAAGTCATTTACCTTCGGTAAATGACTCCAAGATAAAACTTAAATTGGTCACTTTGGGTAGGTAGACCTGCAGAACTTTCTAATGATTATCCAACCTGTGGAGTTAAAGCCGTCTAAGTCAAGGCAAAACATGGAAGTTATGACTTGAAACAGACTGACCAGCAAAGAAACAACATTTCACTCTCCCTGTCCATTAAGTGTATCAAACAAGACAAATACTGCCAGAGTGAAGCCTAGAACTCTGCTCCAAAGTACTGCACTTCTGTGTCCAAAGATCCTCATTTCTACACTGGTGAAAACCCCAAGGTAGATGCACCCAGCCTCTGTCTGGCCAATATGGTTCTAGTAGTTAATAGAAAATCATCTGTCTCTAAAGGGTCATTCACTGTTTTCCCTTGCTCTTATCACCAAGGTGGTTGGTCTTAGTTATGCTTCTTTTTAGCAGGTATGAGGTAAGCAAAAGTCAACTTAGTGTCAAACAGAGATGTAGAAAAGCAGATAGCCTTACTGTCCCAACCTGCTTGCTTAGAGGGAAAACAAAAAAACTCTTTCAATACACTTCCAATACACTTGATTTGAAACCAAGGTGATGAAAGGGGAACACACTCCAGAAGCAAGCCCAGGCCCTCCTGTATAACAGCTCTCTTGTACTAAGCTTTCAGAAGTCAACACCTGTTTCAAGTAGCTACTCCATTTCCTTAGTCTCAAATCCAGCTGTGGGTACCAGACTTATTACCCTTCTTCACCTGGCAATTAAATTTGAGAGGCTAAATATAGAAAACATTGTGGTGCTGATCCTTTAATTTACACCAATTCTATTAGTAATTCATCCTCAAGGTGAAGGGAAGGAAGAAGAGGAGACAGTTCACTGAGGTGGGAGTTCGGGAAGAGGCTTGGAGAATGCACAGAATGTTTGGACTCCAGACTATAAGCTGCAAACTGACAGTGATCTTAACTTTCATCTTATCATAAATTTCAGACTTTCATACTTACA
The DNA here is from genome assembly GCF_907164565.1 of Psammomys obesus. NCBI lineage: Eukaryota > Metazoa > Chordata > Mammalia > Rodentia > Muridae > Psammomys > Psammomys obesus. The sequence continues at coordinate 15,131,465 of NW_026596149.1, forward strand.
AATATGTCAGTACCTCTTCGGTGACCTCTCTTCCCTCACATTTTTTTTCACATTTATTATTCATTTCTATATGTGCATACAGCATCATGATGCATGTGTGGAGGTCAGATCACAACTTTCAAGAGTCAGTCAGTTCTCTCTTCAAGCACCTTTACCTGCTAAGCCATCTTACTGGCCCAATTCTCTACCTTTTAAATCTCAATACTGTGTGTGAGGGGTGTAGGTCACTGAGGCACCAAACATTTTTAAAGTGTTCAAGGTACTGAGTTTGATCTCCAAAACTGCAAAAATAATTTATTAGATTAATAATCAGTGTCTTCCTATATTTCAGATCAGAGTTGGCAATGAACATAAACCCCACAGCAATGCTCATTCTAATCCCATCTTTATTTTTTATGCTTTTTTATTTTAACTAAACTTAGTCTTCTTAGTTCTTTATTTTTCTTCTCGTACATTTTTCCACAAGCTCTGTGTCCATTTTTTTTTTCCTGCTTAAGTATCAGATGGCTTTTATTTATTCATTATTTATAAATTTTGAAACAAGATCTCACGTACTCCAGGCTGGCCTCACTACCTGGAACTTCTGATCCTCCTGCTGCCAATTCTCTAGACCTAGAAGTACAGGAATGTAGCACCACACATGCTTCAGGTGGGGCTGGGGATCAAACCCAGCTATTGCTATGTAACAAATGTTAGTGAAATATTAGCCAAGCAAGACTTGCTGAAAAATATAGGACTTGAGGTCAACAGTAAAGGGTGCCTAGGAGGAGAAAGTAAAAAGAATCATAATTATAAAGTTAAATTCTGGAGTTCTTTATTTGAGGTACACCATTACCTATCAAAATGCATGCATCTTGTGCGTGCAGTGGCATTCATAAGGCTTCTCTATGCTGCAGTATTCACACATATCATTTCATAAATTAACTGAGCTACCTCTCCAGCCCCCTCCGACCTACTTTGATATGCTGTAGCCTGTCTTTAAGCCCCAACACTCTATTTTCTTTGTCCTACCCATCTATCATCCCTGTTACTAGTCCGTGTCCTCGTCTCAATTTCAATAGATTTGCCTCTTCTGGAACTCTACGGTACTATTAACTTGGCTCTTCCTAGCTCTTATGTGATCGGTCAAACTGTTGAAGCAGTACTCAGTATCTCCTAACAAGCCATTACATGCTCATATTGCTTTTCTATTTCATTGTCTGCTGAACCACCCTCAGCTAACACATACCTCAGGTTTGTGAAAATAGCACTCCTCTTCAGGTGCTAATTTCCTATATAAACCCAGCCAAAGACTTAGCTTCTCTAGAAGAGTAAGACAGCAAGTTAAGTAACAGAGGCTTGTGTCCTTCTCACAGCACAGTCCAGGACAAGCAGGCAGACTTGTTCCACCGTGCATGGTCAGTCACAGCCTGTCTTCCTCCAGTGATTCTCTGCAGCTCTAGAGGGTGCTTTTGAGCACTGTGTGGTCAGTCCTGGTGAACAGATCACTGCCCACTCAAGTTCACAGGAACTGGATGTGAAGAATGCATGCACAGCTCTTCAAGGCCTCAGATTAATCATGATACATTCCTTTTCTAACAACATCTTCCCGGCTAGAACTTTATCACTTGGCCCAAATTTACCTTCAGTAGCATCTGGGACACATAACCCCATATTAGGTTGTCACAACTTCAGACACAATTCTACAGTTCAACAAATTTTAGTGAAATATTAGCCATGCAACACTTGCTGAAAAATACAGGACTTGAGGTCAACAGTAAAGGGTGCCTAGGAGGAGAAAGTAAAAAGAATCATAATTATAAAGTTAAATCCTGGAGTTCTTTATTTGAGGTACACCATTACCTATCAAAATGCACGCATCTTGTGCGTGCAGTGGCATTCATAAGGCTTCTCTATGCTGCAGTATTCACACATATCATTTCATAAATTAAATGATTATTTCAAGACAGACCTGAAATCAAATTTCTGGGAATTAGTTGAATACCTTAAAAACAACATTTTTATTAACTCTTTGCAATACCAAAGAATGTATTTTCAACATATTCACATACCCCCAACTCCTCCCATTAACACCCTCCCAACCCTCCCATCCCTTTCCACCCATTTCTGAGATATCACCTTTTTTTTTTTTTCCATATTGAGTCCAAGTTGTATTTCCCAGTGCACCTTGGGAATGGGGTCGACCTTGGAGTGTGGGTCACACCCTTACCCTCTAGAACTGGATTTGTGGTCATGGAATGCTGGAGTACTGAAGAAACCTTTTGGGGGACAAAGAGACAGTTCAGTAAGTAAAACACTTGCCATGCAGAGTTCAGGTCCTCAGCACCCACATTCAAAGCTGTGACTGTCAGCACGGAGGAGGCAGAGGCAGGAGGTGCCCTGGGCCCTGGAGACCAGCCAGTCAAGCCGCCATCAGTGAGGGTTCAGATAGTGAGAGGTCCTGTCCCAAAACAAGGCGGAGAACAACTGAGGAAGACACCAATGTTACCCTGGTGTCCACATGCCTGCTCACACTCAGAAGAACAAAAATAAACTAGAAAATCAACCTCTTCAGTCTAATTACAGCCAAACTCACTGGACAATGTAGTAAGGGGTAAATGAAAACCAAGCCATAACCTGCGGGAAAGCCTAACAGAGAAACTAAAAGAAATAGAAAACCTATTGAGTCTCTTCTGTATTGTTTAGTGTGTTATACATAGTATCTTAAGAGTTCAGGAACATAAGTAGAAGATCTTTGAGCTCACTTAGTGGTCAGTCTTCCCTTAGTGGTCAAAACACTTAAGTCAACAAATGAGGGGAAAATCCACCAAACGCTGCAAGAAAGATGCAGGGGCTGACGAGCTGGTTTAGTGGGCAAAGATGCTGGCTGCCAAGCCTGGCAATTTGAGTTCATCCACAGAAACCCTTTTGATGGAAGAGGAGAACCATTTCCTGAAGGTTGCCCTCTATCTCTACCACACAATCAACCAATAAGTAAATAAATAAATGGTTTTTGAAAAATTAAAAACAGCTTCCTGAACAACACTCTTCAGACTGGTCTCATCCCATGGATATCCACCCACCCATTCCTTCATGCACCCATTATTCATTCACTCAGCAGCTACTCTACGCTGCACTAGAGTCATGCTTTCCTGAGGAGTATGAAAAAAAATAATGTCTGTGGCTTTTGAGTAGAAATAACTATTTAGAGGAGGAGGGGTGCTGGGGCAGCATCTCATGAGGATCAGGCTGGTTTTGAACTCATGAAGCCGAGGATGTCTACTTTTTGAGTTCTGAGAGTAGAGACATGCACTGCCATGGATAGTTTTGTGCAGTATTGGGATCAAACCTGGAGGTTTCATTAATGCTAGGCAATTGCTTTATCCACTGAGCTACAGCCACAGACCCTGAGAATCATCCTTAATTTTTTTTAATTTTTAATTTTTAATATTAGTTACAGTTTATTAACTTTGTATCTCAGCTGTATCCCACTCCCTCATTCCCTCCCAATCCCACCCTCTCTTTCTAGTCTTTTCCCTACCCCTTTTCAAGTCCACTGATAGGGGAGGACCTCCTCCCCTTTCATCTGACCCTAGCTTATCATGTATCTTCAGGACTGGCTGCAACTTCCTCCTCTATGACCTAACAGGGCTGCTCCTCCCTCCATGAGGGTGGAGGGGGGTGTCAAAGAGCCAGCCATTGAGTTCATGTCAGAAATAGTCCCTGTTCCCCTTACTAGGGTAACCCATTTGGTTACTGAGCTACTACAGGCTACATCCGAGCAGGGGTTCTAGGTTATATCCAAACATGGTCCTTGGTTGGAGATACAGTCTCATAAAAGACTCCTGTGCCCAGATATATTTGGTCCTTGTGGAGCTCCTGTCCTCTCCAGGTCATACTAACTCCTCCTTCTGTCATATGATTCCCTGTACTCTGCCAAATGTTTGGTTATGAGTCTCGGTATCTGCTTTGATACACTGCTAGGCAGAGGCTTTCAGAGGCCCTCTGTGGTAGGCTCCTGTCCTGTTACTTGTTTTCTCCTATATCCAATGTCCATCCTATTTGTCTTTCTAAGTGAGGGTTAATCATCTTACCCCGGGTCCTCTTTCTTGTTTATCTTCTTTAGGTGTAAAGATTTCAGTATGTTTATCCTATCTTATAGGTCTAGTACCCATTTATAAGTAAGTATATACTGTGTGTGTCTTTTTCCTTCTGGGATACCTTGCTCAGAATGATCTTTTCTAGATCCCACAATTTGCCTGCAAATTTCATGATTTCCTTGTTTTTAATTGCTGAGTAATATTCCATTGTGTAGATGTACCACAATTTCTCTATCCATTCCTCCATTGAGAGACATATGGGTTGTTTCCAGTTTCTGGCTATTATGAATAAAGCTGCTACAAACATGGTTGAGAAAATGTCCTTGTTGTATACTTGAGCATATTTTGGATATACGCCTAGGAGTGGTATAGCTGGATCTTGAAGAAGCACTATTCCTAATTGTCTGAGAAAGTGCCGGATTGATTTCCAAAGTGGTTGTACAAGTTTACATTCCCACCAGCAATGGAGGAGGGTTCACCTTTCTCCACAGCCTCTCCAGCATGTGTTGTCACTTGAGTTTTTGATCTTAGCCATTCTGATGGGTGTAAGGTGAAATCTCAGGGTTGTTTTGATTTGCATCTTTCTGATGACTAAGGAAGTTGAACAACTCTTTAAGTGTTTCTCTGCCAAACTTTTTTTTTAATGTAGTTGTTGTTAGGTTGTTTGCTTGCTTGCTTGTTTGCTTTTAAAACATTTGAACTTACCTTCTGACCCTTCACCTCTGTTTATCCTGTTCATTCAAACTCAGCTCTTGGCCTCACCTTCTTGGTATGCCTCAAAGGAAACAAGATATGCCTAGATTTTAGTCCACAAAGAAGTGCAATATTTAACTCAATTATTACTATTTAGACAAAGATGGGAATTTCTTCTTGCATTAGAAGGCAAACCCTAACAGATGTTTAAAACTCTTAGGGCCAAAAGTGCTCTTCAGGTAGAATTTACACTTACCGTATGGCCCCAAATACCTGCTTCTGCCTTAAGGTTTCTCTTTGTAAACTCTTCTGAAGGGACCCACAGCCTTCATTTACATGAGCCTCTGCCCAGCATTTATTTGCAGAACTGCCCGACAAACAAAACTTCACAAGGAAAAAAAAAAAAGGAGGTAGGAAACCAAGCCCCTTATATTGTCTGCCAGGCTGCCCCATTCGACAAAAGAATGCACCCTCTACCTTGTCTCCTGCAGTCAGATGCAAACACATGCCTGTTCTCACGGAGGACTTGGGTTTAGCTAGAAGATCTAAGCTGATAGCAGTTGGCTCTATCTGCCTTTGGGGCAGCTTAGACAAAGAACCTAGTGGGTTGTTAAATTTCTGACACTTTTACTACTAAGCACTGCTATTGACTAAACAAGGGGGAATTGCTATAGCAACTTCTGGCATAAGTTAAAAATCACCCAATCTGCTAGTTGCAACTCTAAGGCTAAGGGTAGGACTTCAAGCCCAAGATGAATGCATGCCACTCTAAAAATACGAAATCACCTTAGAGAACGTAGGGAATAATGGCAAGTCCTCCGCCTGTGGGAGTCACTTGAAAAAGAGCTCATCTGGTGTCATCTGCTGAGCCAGGTGGTAGTAGGGCTTTGTTCTGTGAGAGAGAATAGAAATGACATAGACCAAGCACTGGTTTTATAGATAAACAAACAAAAGCTCCGGGGAATGACCAGCAGTTGCCACTCAGCCTGTGAGTGACACGACTGAATTTCCAGACTCCTTCCCACATGGCTTCATTTAAATGAGAGTGTGATCCTAATATAGTCAAGGGTGTAGAGACAATGAAACACCATATATTAAATCAGAACTGTCCCAGAAATAAAATGACCATACTCGGTGTGTCTTGTTGACTCAGAGATAAACCTGAAGGAGAGATCTCTTTGAGAAAAACCACATTCTCGCTGGTTTACACTGTTATTTTATTCATCTGTTGTGGCAGGTTTCCCAGTGTTTCAGGGACGGGCTTCCAACTCACAGCCATCTTGCCTTACCTTCATGAGTACCTGGATTACAGGAGTAAGCCACCCTAAACACCTGTAGCACATCTCAGCTCTTATACTGGCTCCTTAGACACGTCCCTCTAGAATCTAATCTTGGTTCAGATCCGGTTAGCCCTCCCACTTGCTTCTGCCTCCAAGCTTTCACTGTAGATCTGTCTCACAATGAAGGCTATCCTCTTGGCCAGATATGAGATTGACAAAGCACTGCCAGTGTGAATGTTGCCTTGCTCTTTGGTCGAGCAAGCCCAAGTCAGTGCAACTTGTTTTTCAGACTAATAAGGAGCAAGAAGGTCCCCACTATATTTTCTTTTGTTTAATCAATTGTGTGTGTGTATGTGTGTGTGCGCGTGTGCACACACGCGCGCGTGTGTGTGAGTGTGTTCATCTGCATGTGATATGCATATGTGAGTGCTGGCATGTAATACTTGTGGAGGTCAGAGAACAACTCTCAGGAATTGGTTCTCTCCTTGGACCATGGGATCCTGGGACTGAATTCATCAAGCTTGTGAAGCAAGTGCTGATAGCAGGAGGTTCCAGGCTTCCACCACTGTGCTTTTGTGTGTCTGCTTTCACGGGTCATATTAGGAAGGCCTGCCTCAAAGGGAAAGAGAGTTATGCTCATTCTGATGACTCAGCATCTCGCTTGGGCTTCTCTAACACTGACGCAGAACTCCAGGTGCCTTCTTCCCTCAGGGCTCATCAAATACCTCCCAGTCCTCCCTCAAGAAGGGATACCTGTCTACAGGTCCTAATTCCTAACTGATTTATTTATATGTCTGAGTGTATTGCCTCCATGTACTTACATACACTGTGGGCATGCCTGTTGCCCCAGAGGCCAGAAGAGGGCACTGCATCCCCCAAAAGTGGAATTAGAGACCACCATGTGGGTGCTGGGAATCAAATTCTGGTCCTCCCAAGGGCAGCCAGTGCTCTTAACCATTGGGCCTTCTCTCCAGCCCCTACAATTCACAACCAGCAAACAAACAAACAACTTTAATCAACCAATTGTGGTAAGTACTGTATTAAAGCAAAAAAATAAATGGGCTTCCCAACTGTTTATATAACTGCTGTTGTTGTTGTTAGCATCAGTGCCCACAAAAATGATGCTGTTCAGCTCAACAGCTTTCAGGTATCAGTGAAGGCTGCCATAAATATTTCTGTGCCAGGTAGTCTCTTAACCATGAATGGTTTTTGTAATTATACCTGTAGGATATGGAATCTTGGGCCTCATGTGCACTGGCCAAGCACTGTACCACTGAGCTATACCCACAGCCCTCTTTTGTTTTTTTTCTTTTTAGTTTACTTTACATCCTGATTGCAGCCTCCCACCCTTCTGCTCCTTCCCTCCCAACCTCTTCCCCTGCCCTCTCCTTGCCTTTTAGTTTGACACAGGTTCTCACTAAGTTCCCCAAGATGCCCTTGAAATTATGGTTCATCCTAGGCAGGTCTTGGACTTGCCATCCTTCTGATTCAGTCTCCCAAGCTGTAATTACTGACAGACCCATAACTGACTGCACAGCTGGGTCTCATTCAACTGATCAATGACTATATTCCATTTTATAAGGATACAGAAAACTCAAGGAAGTTCAGTAAGAGCTTCAGATTGCAGGATCAAAGTTTCAAATCATTCTGATTCCCAAGTTCATACTGCTGAGCATTCTGCTATAATCTGTCCACCTGACTTTGTTGATCAGATCGGGAATATTGGACCCCACCTCTGCTCATTCTTGTTCAAATGGGATTTCTCAATTTGTTTGAGCTAAAAAGAGGAGACCAGAGGAAGGGAGCAAAGAAAGAAGAGGCAAGGAGGCCTTCCTTGGCTAAGCCAGCAGAGGAGGTAAACCGCTGTTGTTACTAAGTGTGGGTGTGAGTGGGTGGCTGTGGCCACGGGTGTGACATGTGGAGGTCAGAGGACAACGGACGGGAATCAGTTCTCTCCTCCCACCATATGATTTCTGGGGGTCGAAGTCAGGTCTTCAGGCTTGATGGCAGGCCCCATCTCGCTGCAACGCCTACTTTGTTCTTTAAGATAAAGTTCTGGGTCTCTCCAATCTGTGTAGACTGCCAGCAAGTTCCAGAGATCCCCTCCATCTGCTTGCCGGCACCGGAGAGACAGGTGCATGTCACTGACCTGGCTTTCATCTGGGTCTTAGAGACAAACCAAAGGTCTTCATGCTTGTACAGAAAGCCCTCCACCCACTGAGACTTCTTGCCAGGCCCTCCTTGTTATTAAGCAAATAAACTCTGAGTAGGGCCGTGTATCCTCTTTCAGCAGGATGGAAAAAAGAATCCATCTCGATTTCTGAAAGATATGTACTGAATTCACTTTTTTTGTAGTAAAGTGAAAAAAAAAAAAGTAGGAGGTTTGTTTTATTTGGTGCAAATATTTCCCATCGCCAAGGCAACTAGAGTAACATCCCAGCCGCAAAGCTAGTGTGAACCACAGGGAAATGAATGTGGCTTGAAAGGTAGACTCCAAAGTGAAACTAAAAGTTTCGAAAAATACACTAGAAAGAGTCAAGGCTTACACCACCAATTGAAAAAAAAAATCGAAATAGTTTTTAACTTTAAATAAAGCATAAGTTTTGCGAGTACCCAGAGCTCCTATGGAGCCAGTACCTCAACTACAAATTCACACATGAAATTGCAGACAAAATAGAAAAGAATACTTCCACTACAATTTAATTAAGTTTCCTGGAGGGCCAACCTGAAAGCAACCAAGTCTTCTATATTGTGGGAAGAAAGAAATCTCCCAAGCCAAGTGGAAAAGACACGGAAGAAGTCGCTCTCCACAGTTTAATGCCACTGGGATTTCTGCAAAGTTGTATGTTTTTTCAGGATGCCGGAAGCATTGAGAAATTAAAGATGAAGGAGTCCTTTTTTCCCTGTAGACTGTCCCCCTGACATTCCTATTTAAATTAATTCTACTGCAAACCAAAAGTATAGGAACCCTGACCTGAAAAGTCAGTTGAGTGAATATGTCTATTAAAGGACAGGTAAGAACTGAGATCAGAGGCAAACACTTCAGGCTAGCCCTAGGGATTCCTAGGAGGTGGTGGCTCATCCTCTATTCCCACCCTTGATGGCTCTTTGACAAGCACAGCTGTCTTTTGGAAGATAGCCACCAGGCTTCTGAAACTCTAACCTGGACAAGGGTCACCTGTGATTTGAACAGAAGCATCAAGAAGGCAGCATTTTTATGCGTACTGAATGCATGGTTTAAAAAAAAAAAAAAAAAAAAGGACCTTTTCTTTTGCAGCAATACAATACACTGTAGAGAAATCAGAGAAAGACTGACGCTACCATTCATTAACATCCAGGAAAACCAAGAAAAGCTAAGTCAGTGATGGCCATCCAGGGAAAGACTGTCCCCTGGCTACTGGTGAATACCAGCTCAGGTTGGGGGCAGATTAGACAAGCTGCTGTGGCTTCAGTAGCAGAAGCGGGCTTCTGTAGAATTTCCGCCTTTCCCTCTAAATTTGTAGCTCTTATAAGAGTATTTGGCTGAGATCCAACATGTCTTTGTTCCCATCAACTAAATTAAACTGATTTTGAAAGAAGCCTGAGCTTCCAGCTCTCTAGTGCTTAAGATCAGGCATCCAAAACTCACCCAAGCTGTAATAGGATGAGAAGGCAATGAAGACCCTGGTATTCGGTATATGTCACCCAACTTATTCTGGGACAGACCTAAAAGGACCAGAGTTAGGGATTGGAGAAATAGGTCAGTGGCAAAGTGCTTGCCATGCAAGGATGAGGACTTGAAATTGAAACCTAGCACCCCAAGTAAAATGAAAGTCATTGCAGCCCACGCTTGTAATCTCAGAGCTGCAGTTGGGAGCAAAAACAGGCAGATCCGTAAGGCTTGCTGGCCCACCAGCCTAGCAGGATCAATAAGGTCAGGGACCCAGTAAGAGATCCTAGAAAAGAGAGAGGGGGAAGGAGGGAGGAAAGAAAGAATGGAAGGAGGGAGGCAGGGATGGATGGACAGACAGAGGGACAGAGAAAGACAAAAAGACAGAGAGAGGGGACAATGCTTGCTTTCTATCTCCAGGAACAATATCCAAATATTAACCTGTAGCTTCTACACACAGGCATACTCAGGCATATACATACACACACACAGGAACATGAACACACACATTTTTTTAAAGACTGAAGTTAATTCAGAAATTCATAATTTTTAGCAGCTATATCACTCACTAGTCAAGACCATATCCCCACATGTTGGCATTCAGGAAAAGCCCACCTCATGAGAACTATGCTGATACCAGAAAGTACAACACTAAGACCCCACAACTTGTGATCTTAGGGAACTTACATTGTAGTCAACGAGTAGAGAAAATAGTACACAGACCCACACACTGGTGCATACATGGGTGAATACACCTCACATACACAGAGTTTGTTCCATTTCTGAGTCCGCACAGTGATGACAAATTACCTTTGGCATCACCTTCTTCCTAGGATGTTGGAAGAATTAATGAGATAGTGTCTACAAAACATTCACAATTAGTTAAAGGATGTATAGGAGCTAAATGAGAAATACTATCATTAGCGAAGCTCTTCTAATCCAGTGAGCTTCAGCAGAGCCTAAAAAGTTCCTGTTTTCTCTTCAAATCTTTTTCTCCCTAACATTAAAGTGCTGGCATGAATGACTTGTAGATGACTGAAGGCAGCCAGGAGAATGGAAAAGGAAAACTTGCTGTGGAGCCCTCTGTTTCTACACAGATTACACACAGCTAGCATACAGGCTCCTTCCTGCCTCCCCTCCAGCTCAAGACTCTATCAGGTTAGTTGCCTGTAACTTATCCATTACTCACACAAAATCATTCATTCTTAGTTCTGAGTCAGATCATATTGGTCTCCAAATTGTGTTTGAGGTATTTTCCTTGAGCATGTGTCTTATCTCTTTTCTCTGTGTGTGTCAGAAATCACACAGTTTGTTGCAGCTAATTGATTGGTATATGAATGAATACTGTGCCCTTAGGAACACAAGCTTCTCTTGTGTATGTATTGGGATGGGGAACCCACTTTGTACAGCTGGATTGGACTGGACCCTCAATTATTAGCTCCTTGAAGACAGTGCTTGCCTTTGGTGCTGATTCTTAGTTTACCATCTGTATCTATTCTCATTTACTATTTGGTTTGTCATTTACACCTGTCTGTTTGTACGTCTGACTGCCTATATACTTTTACATTTTTATTTGACTCACTTAGGGCATGTGTGTGTGCATGTTTGTGTGATGTATGTGAAATTGTGCGTGGGGGTGTACAAATGTGTGCATGTCACAGAACACATGTGGAAGTCAGAGGACAAATTGTAAGCATCAGTAGGTCCCAAAAATACATTCAGGCTTGGCAGAAAGTGCCTTTGTTTTCTTAACTTTTTCATTGTTCCACCTGTGAATATTGTAAATATCTACCTACTTGAGAAGGAAGGAAAGATGGAAGGAAGGAAAGAAGGTTAGGAAGGAATGGAGGAAGAGGAGGGAAGGAAAGAAAAGAGGAGATTAGCACCTTAAGTAGTTAACAAAACACTCCAAAGGAATGAACACAACACCCTTTCAAGAGAAACCACTGCCCTAATATACCTGGTGAAGTTTCTATTCCATTCCCTGTAATGGCAATGGGCTTCATTAAGTCATGCATGCACTGGCTGCCTTTCAACCATTGGAAAGAGATCAATGAGAGCTGAGCCAGAAGAGCAACCACGTTAAGAGCTGGCTCCAGCCTTGCCTTGACCTCCAGCAGTGCTCTGGAGCTACTCTCCAGGAGTTTTATGGCTTTGTTATCTCTCCTCCCTCCCTTCAACATAAACTCCTTCAAGCTTAGATATGAATTTATCAAGCCTTTTTCAGCCCCAGGGAATGTGTTCTCATTATTCCTTTTAATCTTCATCTCCTGTAAGTACAAACTCGACTGGTCTCTCTGACTAGTCTTCTCTAATCTCTCAGCTGAGCCTGCTTCCTTTTCCTACATTGACAGACCGCTCGCCCTCCCTTGGCTCTGAACATAGACCCCCCCTCCTTACTCTGGATGCCATTTGTTCCTTAATCACTAGTATTGAAATACGTCTCAGGTGCCAGCCCCTGTAGGTACTGAGAGTACAAAGATTCTGCATAAACACAGACCTGGCCTTTGAATGGTTATGGGCCTGATAGGGTAGACTGCATGGCTCCTTGGAGTCTGAAAGGTCCTCCAGGGGAAAGGTCTTTGCGATGCCTTTTGTTTCCTTCTCAGCAGCCTTATTAGAGAGCCCAGCACTTGCTCAGTCAATAATGACTGACCCAACAATGCATCTGGAAAACTTCATTGGGTTTAGTACAAGTATTAGTACAAGAAAAGCCTCATTTTTACTCAAAGATGATTGGAACTAAGCTAGCTGGGACCTCTGAATGGGACAGCATTTTTTTAAACTACTAAAGCGCCTTCTAACTACTGTTTACCTTCCCTCTAACTTGGGGGATGCAGGTGATTACAAGGGATGCAGGGTAGGGGGGGAGGGCTGACATACATCTACATAACAAAATATGTTTATAGTAAGAGATTCCAGTCCTCCAGCATTCAAAAGAAACCAAAACAAGTCTGCAGGAACCAGGAAACCTTTTTATTTCAAGTAGTTCAGCTATTCCAAAGGCTTTCTTTCACCTCAGCCCTGTTTTTCCACCAGTGGTGACTTTACCCAAGACACCATTTACCTATAACCAAAGGCTTAAAGGAGCTGAGAGGGGAATTTGTCATCACCCCCAAGACTACTAGCAAAGGGCAAGCATTCTCCCAACGTGTCTGGATGGCTCAGGAGCTCTGCCTTTATCTGCTCAACAACTCTAGACAAAGGAGTTCCAGTCACAGCAAGGAACCGTACCTTCAGGCCAGGGGAAAACCCCTCAAGCTTAGCCCATTTCCCTCCCACCCTTATATTCTCCTTTGCTGTGTCTTAAGCTTTAGTCTAAGACTTTTGAGAAGACGAAGTAAATGTGGTCCCCATTGTTAAACAGTCTGTACAAAGCACTTATTAGCATACCTAGCATTTAATTAGTAACTAGTATATAGAAAATAGATAAAAGAAAGGAGAGAACGTGGAAAAGGGATCTTAAACTCCCTTATCTGCCCCTACACACATGTATATCTACAAGACACACAAACAAATTTGAGATTACAAGGTGTTAGTTCATAAGTGGATTTTTTAGCCCACTCCCAGGTTGCTTAGGCACCTGTGATATCATCATTGGCCACTTCCCACAGGGGCCCAAGATAAAAGGATCCCTGCCCCTTACTTCCGTCCTCTTACTTTCTTGCTCTCTTCCTCTCTCCCTTTTCTCTGTTGGGTCGTCCCCTTTCCCCTACCATATCTCTTTCCCTCTCTCCTTCCCCCCATCCAATAAACCTATTTCATATAACTTCTATTGTGTGCATCATTTCTAAAAATAGTAACACAAGATACTTTTTAAGGATGGATTAAGAAAGTTCTGAAATCTAGTCCTAACATAGGAGGAGGTAGGTTATATCTGTCTAAATATGACTGATAGAGCTGGACATGGTGGCACATACCTTTAATCTAAGACTCAGGAGGCAGAAGAAGGCAGATCTCTGTCAATTTGAGACCAGACTGGTCTACAAAGCAAATCCAGGACAGCTAAGGCTACACAGAGAAATCCTGTCTCAAGATAAAAACAGAAAAAAAAAATGAAAAGTGGATGACTGATAGGTATTCTCCACCAATAAAATGAGCCCTAGCATCTCAAACCATGTAACATAAATCTTCATGGGCTGCTCACCATTTACCCCTTTGACAGGCATTTATTAACCACATGCTGAGTATCTTAAGCTGCTTTCATGATTCATAGAAGGCCTTGATGGACTCATGCTTGAGGAGACTGGTATTTACGGTAGATCATAATAAAAACTTGAGTAGGGGTATGCATGAGGTACACAAGACCCTAGAGGAAGAGCAGAAAACCTAATTCAAGGTGGGAGGGGCAGAAAGCCTTCTCAGAGGAGACAATGCTTGATGAACTATAAATAACAAGTGGAAATTGTCTCCGCCCTGGCAGGAGTGAGATCTAAATGTTGGAAAGAGAGCCTTCTAAAAGCACAGAGACAGAGGAAGGAGGAACGGGAGAAGATGGAAGAAAGGGAAGAGGAGAAGGTAAGGGAAAACAGGAAGGAAGGAATGGAGAAAGGTAGGAAAGAAAGGAAAAGAAGACCGAGCCAGGTGACAATTGGAGCATGGATGAGCACCACAGGAAGGTAACCAAGAGTTAAAGATGAAACCAGAATTATAAGCAAGGGCATGCCAGCTCATGAATGACCTGCTTATAAATTAAAATTATTTCCCAAACACATTTTTATTTCTGTTTTAGCATCCATCTTTTGATAACAATTTAAAGAGAATAAGGGTATGAGGTGAGAAGCAAGAGTTCTGCAAAGCTAAGATGTTTACATTGGAGTTAGAAGGTCTTGATAACAGAATGCATGTGGTAAGTAATAAAGAAGTCAAGACTAATCACTCAGTTTCTGCTTGGGAGTGTTTGGGAGCAGGGGTGCAATCATGATGCCAATTGCCAAAGACAGAAAAGAAGGAAGGGAAGAAACAAAAAGACAATCACTTCAGTTTAGCCTTTTATTTGTTTTGGTGATGGTCACTTGAATCCAGGACCTCATGCATGCTACTCATAAGGTCTACATTGAACTACATCCAGGGTGGGCTTTAGAATTTGGGGTCACAGTGTAAATAAGCTGAAGCCATTTGTTTGGCAGCTCTGTTCACTTGGACTCAGCAAAGAGTTTAAAGTAGTCATACAGTGTGAGAATGCATCTACTCTTCATGCAAGCTCATGCAGTTTTGCATGTAGAGTGGGAAAAAAAGGAAACTAAGGCTAGAAGATGGAACATATCAAAATGTATGTGGAAGAGGATCTCACAGAGGAAATTAAGAAAGTACATTCAGAGATAAAAAGTTGCAAAGGAGTAAAAGCATCATATACAGAAGAAAAATTAAGTAAGATGAATAAGACGCATCCATTGACATCCATGGCTGTTGACCTCAAGGAAGTCAGCAGGGTGTGGACAGATGACAGTGACTCTTCCATTCTGCTGTGACATTTGGCCCTAATGATGTAAAATGCAGATCAGAAGCCACTTAATCCTTGTTCTAAACAATCTGGACTCAGAAGAAGCCAAGACTCAATTACACAAGCCACTCAGCAGTGATAAGTAGGATCTGAAGACTGTGTCAGAATGTGTGTTGCTAAGGACTGTTTAGAAAAAATCTTTCTACTGAACAACACCATAAGCCTACATATATTATTTTTAATGATAAAAATCACATTATTGCAAAGGATTTACACACACACACACTACCACTACACAGCTTATATTCAGATACTCAAACCCTTAACCAATCCTGAACTCTATACATCTTGATGAGCTTCTGTACGGTTAGAATGATTGTTCTGAAGCCAATTAGGAGCTTCAATTAGGATTTTACACTTTCATTATCAATTGCATTTTTATGCAAAAAACTATGCAGAGATGAAATTAGAAAAAGAAACAATTAGCTTTAAGTTCTGTCATAATTCGTGTGTCCCTTTGCCTGAATCCCATTCTTCCTTTTCACCTAATGCTGTGATCCATCCTTGGTCTCCTCTCTAAAGGTCTACATGAAATACTGACAGCACACACAGTATAGATGCTGCAGATCACCATCCTTTGATATCTACAAGGAACTGGGTCCAGAAATTTACAAGTAACAACCTCCAGCATGTTTGTATCCCACATAAAATATTAGAGTATTGACATTTATCTACATGCATTTTCCTATAAACCTCAGATCATCTCTAGATTCCTTATAATATGGAATATAAGTAGCTGTTATACTGCATTTTTATTATTTTTAATTATATACAGTCAGTAAAAAACTAATTGTTTTTAAAAGGAGAGAAAGTGAGGATCAGCAAGAAGAAATTAGGGCAGTAACTTGTACAAGTGATAAACTTATTTGTTAATAATTTTACATGTATTTCTTTATTGTGTGTATGTGTGTATGTGGTGGTATGTATGTGTATGATAACATGCATATGACAGTCAGAGGACAATTTGTAGGTGTCAGTTCTCTCCTTCCGTCATGTAAATCCTGGGAATTGAACTCGCATTGTCAGGCTTGGCAGCAGGCAATTTTAGTACCATGTCACCTCACCAGCCCACGGTGGGCTGACTGCTTTAGACTATTTCTGAACATAGATGGTGAGTAAAAAGAAATAAACTTCTTGAGCATTCTTAATGAATAATAATTAATTGGATGGATTGCTTATTGTCAGCAACATGATATATTAGGTATAGAGACTAATGCATAGGTCAATTTTTTTTAATTGATGAGGAAGTAATTCGCTATGTATCAAATATAAAGGTCACAAAGAAAATGTATTAATTTCTAGCCAGTATATGAAACATTGAGAATTAATTAGAACAGAGTATCCACACTCTTCTGCGTTAAGAGACAGCACATTCATCACTTTCTTTAATGTTCCCAGTTCAAACAGTAATCAGGGAAATACTGATGATCTTGTCATTGTCACATTTCACTTTTTGACATTTCGATCTTGTTCCTTTATTTATTTTTTTTGCATAGTTTTGACAAATGCTGATGGGAGAATATATGTACATAATTAATACTTTTTTTTTCAAATCCGTTTGCAATGTCGGTCATCTCTCAGTGTTCAAATGCAACTGCAGCAACTAAGAGTATGAGTGACGGTTACATGGTTTTTCTGTGTGAGCAGTTTTAATCCTGGAGAAGAAACATCTCCACCATATTCTAAAGTAATACTGTCAAACATATCATGAAAAACTGAAATGTAATAAAAAAATTTTAATATCCACAAAAAAAGAAAAAGAAAACTGGCCAGAAATTTACCCCAACATACATCAGATAATATTTTACATAAAATTCATGTTATATATTACTAGGATATAAGACTACAGAAGTGGTTCAACGGTTATATCACTCAACCTCTCAAATAACCTCCTCACCTATAAACTGGAAAGAGTCCTACCTCCCTTATCAAGCTCTCAAGAAACAATAACCTTAACAATGGGTGCAGAATTGTTCATTATACAAGGATGACCTATTTCTGCAATTGCAAAAATTGAGATGAACCTGAACTTGCCTATATTGAGTACTGACTGTTGGGTGCTGACTGTTAGGTGCTGACTGTTCAGGACTGACTGATCAGGACTGACTGTTTTGAAGTACTTTTGCTGTTGGTCTCTTGGGATTTTTTGAGGGTCTCTGTTTTGTTTTGGTGTTTGGTTTTGTTTGTTCGGATTTTGTTGTATTTTGTTTTGTATTGTTGTATTTTGTCTTGTTTTTAAAATCTACATTCATTCAAATGGCTGTGTCTGCCTCTTCTGATGTCATAGTTGAAGATGGAGTCATACAGTGCTGTCACCACTTCTCCCGTAGAAATGCTTCCTGGACTCTTATTGTCATGGATTAATATCAAAATACATTACAGGAAGCTTCTGACTCTGTTTCTGTCTCCCATGTGGGCTTGAGTCCCACCTGCTACCCAATCTTCCTCCACATGCACCATAATAGCTAATGACTGTCCTCCCCGCTTCTCTCTGTCTGGAGCCTTCACCCCAACTTCCACATGTCTTTAACATGAAATCATCTGTCTTTTGCCCTCCAATCTAACCCCTTCCTCTGGCTAAGCTTTACTAGTCTCCCTGGCAGCTCAAATATCACACTTTCCGCTCTGTGATCTTTGAGCTTCCTTCACAGGTTGATTTCCTACATCACAGACAGAGAGCGTATAACAAATGATGGAGATAGGATAAGATGGAGCTCAAGGAAAGGAAGGTTGAAAATGAGCCCCACCCCCACAAGCATTGGCTCTCTGCTGCCTGAATTCTATGTCAAAGGCCCAAACCATCAGGAGATAAAGTCTTTAACAATTGTTATCTATGTTGGGGTAAGTATGGAGAAATCCTTTTCACTCTTGGAGGATACAAAAGCATTTTACATTTCCAAAATTACCATCTTTCTCTTGCTCACAGAGTCCACAAAGCTGCCAAAGCGTTGCTTTTCTTTGCTTCCCACCTGCTCTTTTCTGTGGAAGAATCTCCCACCATGAACCAAAAAGGCAGAAAAGTCCCACCCCAGCAGAGCCTTCTATAAAAGAGGTGTGCCTTTGTCCCCTGTGTATAGCTAGAGCCCTTTGCCTCTGTAAGTGAGGTATAGAGTCAATCAGATCCAGGAACATCACAGAAACGGCTGTTCATAGCACTTAATCTAGAAGATGCTAAATGGTCATTTTTAGTAAAGGTTATGTAGGAAAAAAAAAAAAACAGCAGTGTGATTTTACAATTTAGTTAGAGATCCCCAAACACAATGCTCAGCATCCTGAACCAGTGACAGGGATGTGGTCTTGTTCTTCTGAAAACTTTGCCGTCAAAGGTACAAAGTGGGCAAGGGTGACATTGCTTCAGTGCTTTCCAATAAGAAATCGTAAAACAAAGGCACCAGCCTGTTCTAATACAAAACACAGCTCCTGCACTAGCCATCTGTTCTAATCTCCAGCCTTGCTCATCTTGGAACAAACTTGAAGTGGGAAATCACTTGGACTCAGAAACAAGCAGTATGACTCATTGGTTTATTAAAGCTGAAATAAACAGAGGGAAGCAAGTGTCTGTGCGAACAATAGGAAATATGAATGGTTTGTCTTTGGGAGAGTTTGAGTTTGTCCACATTTTGGCTGCCATGGGACACCCATTGATGGTGGAATATTGTTTTTACAGAGTATCTTTCCCAGAAGTTGGCATGACATCACATGCCTTCTATGTTCTTCCCTGCCAGGGGAGGTCATTGTGTTTATTGACTTTCCCTCCAGTGAGACAATAGGATGGTAACTGAGAACAAGATGGAGAGGGCCAAAAAAAATCCTTGCTGGGTAGATTAGGACTAATTTATCCAGGGTTCAAGCAATAAGAAATCCAATGTTACAGGACCCCAGTGGGGCCACCCTTTCTATTAACTGTTCAGTGTTCATGAACTGTGTTCATAAATAGCAACAAAATTAAATGAGGATGAGGGGTTAATGATTATTGCAGTGATTGGGAGAGGGGGAAACAGAAAAAAATGGGGCCTGTAAAAACAGACCACTGGTTGAGTCATTATGTAGTATTTTACAAGTGAAAATTAGGAATGTCCGTAGGGAATAAGGTTGTTTAATTAGAAGTTAGTTAGACCTGGCCCTATTTGCCCACCTAAAAAGAACAGCCGCATCGGGGTGATAAACCCTTTGAACTGTGTCTAAGTGCCAGCACTGTTTACTTTGAGGAAGGAAACTGTCAGTTGTGTTTGTTCACAGTGAGCCAACCACAATGTGCCTGATGGATTTGGGACCAGTAAAAGAGATGCATGTAAAGCGTAGGAAGCGGGAGGTTTACCACAGGATTAGATTTAAAAAGACCAAAGTCATGCGGAGTGCACTGACAGTCATTGTCTGCATGCGGCTGTTTTGTTTGAGTGTTGCTCTCACATCTGAAGGGAACACAGCCCCTCAAACGTGAGTTCTGTCACTCACCACTTTTAGGCAGTCTGCACTTGCCTCCATGCCAACCTTTTTCTCTTCAAGAGTAAGGAGCCAACTTCCTTTAAAGGAATTTATCATTAATAGCAATATGCATACCAATCCTTCCCACTGGAAGGATTAGTTTTTCTTCCAACAAATTTTATTCGCTCTCAATTTAGAGTAACGAATGAACTGAGTGTCCCTATCTGCAATTGTTAATAATCAGTATGATAAGATGATCAGGGAATTTTATTTAAAATATTTTGATCATAATGGGAAGCAGGTGTGAAACCATGCCTTTGTCTGTACCTGAAATCAAATGTAAAATAAAGTCCACGTTCAGAGAGATAAAACAAAGCAAATACACTGAAGATTCAAGACCAAATATGCACGGAGTTGAGGGCAGGTAAAATCCTTTCTGGATTTTTCAGGGTCCAAACATATGTCATTTGGATATGGACAAGGGTTCTTTTGAGTTAAATATGCTTGAGTGCCCAGTGTGCACTGCAAAAAAATGAGCCGAATTCAAGGAAATGTAGAAATGTTCAGTATGTGACACCTTTTTCCCATCTGGCCCATGAATCAGATCGTATGCTTCCAGGGAGCTCAGTGCTTCAAAGCCATTGACGGACTGACAGACAGGCTTGTGCTAACTCCTGGTCTCAGGCAATACACAGCTGTCAGTGCCATCATCTGAATCCTTCAGGCTGGTCTATCCCTGCTTCGTCTTGCTAACAGTCTAGACCACTACATATGCATATGCTCATACACACACATGTATAGCCAACATGAGGCAACATATAGGCACACAGGCCATAAAAAGAATACACACACATGTAAACACACATATTCCTGTTTTCCATTAGGAAAATTTGTCATTTCTTACTTAACTTAAAAAAATTCTGTAGTTAACACACTTTTTCTGTGTTGATTCTGTCTCTGCTTTGGATCTATCACTTCAAGGTGAAGAGTCATAATTTATTTCCACCGTGTTGTATGTATTTCAAACGAGGGACCTTCATCAGCAATGATTGTTTCAGGCTGGATTAATGGTAAAGTGCTTGCCTTGCAAACACACAGACATAAATTCCATGCCCAGAACATACAATATTATTTTGTGGTGGCACAAGCTTAGAATCCCAGAGACGAAAAGGCAGAAACAGGTAGACCAAAGTGGTTATGCCTCACTGTCCTGTAGCCTAGACTCTTAGGTGAACTTTAGCATGATGAAAGACGCTGTCTCAAAATAATCTGGAGGACACGTGAGGTTGCCTTCTAGCTCCACAGGTTATGTATGCACACATATGCACACATATGCATATGCATACATATGCATACACACATCTGTACATGCATGGGCACATAAAGAAGCATTTATCCCAAAGATAACATGTATTGCTGTAGACATAAAGATATTAGGGATATTGGTGAGAATTTCGTTTCCTCTCTTGAAAATAGTTCACTCAAAAAAACCAATAATAGAATTTTTGTAACCTTTATTAATTCCACTTCTGGGGAAATACACAAAAAAAATTAAAAGCAGGTCCATTTGTTTGTTTGTGTGCTTGCTTGCTTATTTGAGGAATGGCCTTGCTACGTAGCTCTCTGGCTGATCTCAGACTCATGATTTCCTGCCTCAGCTTCCATGTGCTCAAATTACAAGTGGGCACAACCATGCCCAGCTTGAAACCAGGTTCTTGAAAAGATATTCACAGTCCTCTGCTCATTACAGCATTATTCACACTTGACAAGAAAAAAATATAATATATATTTATGTACTAATATGAAAAAAATGGAATACTATTCAACTTTTAAAAATGAAGAAATGTCACAGCATATCAACCTGAAGGAACCCGCAAGACATCAATCACTCTGAGGGAAATAACCGGGGTTCAGAAAACAAATGCTATGTGATCCCACTACATGAGACAGAACAGAAAACAGAACAGTAGTTGTCATGTGTCTTAATCAGGGTTCAGGTGATGTGACAAAACACCTTTATCAAAAGGAACTTGGCCGGGGGTGGAGGTTGCTTCATGTATATCAGCTGACAGTTCCACATCTCAATCCATCATCAAAGAAAGTCACAGCAGAAACTCATACAGGAACCTGGAGGCAGGAGGCAGGAACTAAAGCAGAAGCCATGGAAGAGTGCTGCTTACTGGTTGGCTCCCCGTGGCTTGCTCATCCTGCTTTCTTACATACATACCACTTGAAAGGGGTAGCATCACCCACAGTGGGCCCAACCCTCTCACCTCCATCGCCAACCAAGAAACACACCACAGATTTGCCCACAGGCAAATCTTATGGAGGTATTTTCTCAATTGCGAGTCCCTCAGCGGAAATAACTCTGGCTTCTATCAAATTGGCATAAAGATTTGGCAAGTAAATGATGGCATAGAATGCTATAAAATGCCAATTATGAAACATAAATGATTTCCAGAGTCACACTGTATAACAATATGCCTCTAGTCGATACAATAGTGTACATTTCCATATACATTTGATGAGTAGATCTCACGGCAAACGTTTTTTTTTACCAAAATGATAAAAACAAAGTGAATTTTTAAAGGACACAAGGCAACTTTGAAGCAATTATCAGCTTCAATATGTTTTTTAATTTATTGTTATTTGTGCATCTCTGTGTTCACACACGTGTTGTCGACGACTGTGAAGGCCAGAAGAGGGTGTTAGATCTCCTGGAGCTGCTTGATATTAGTATTGGAATCAAACTCCCATCCCCTGGAAGAGCAGCAAATTCTTTTAACCACTGATGCATCTCTCCAGCCCCTCATCTTCAATGTCTTGATTATGGGGCTACCATCATAAGTACATGCACACCTAAAATATTAAAGCTGTAGAGAGAATGCTTCTTAAAACTGTCCCTCAACTTCTTTGATAAGATTTCATTGCTGACTTCAACATCTAATCCAAGACAAAAAGCCCTACCCATTTACTCCTTTTCCAAAGATATTCTGGCTTTTTCAGGATGCTCCCTACTGTCCACATTCACAGTGAGCAGAATGGAAATGAGAGCTGTGGCTGTTGGTAACAATCTGGGAGAGATCAAGCAAACAGCAGGAGCTTCTCCTCCTCCTTCTCCATTAACAAGAGCTCTCGGGAGAGCCTGAGAATAAAATGGTAATGGTGGCAAGCAGATAGAATGGGTGGTCCTGGCCCATTCATCTACCTTTTCAGTAGCAGCTGTCCTCTTGTTGCCCTAGCCTCAGAAGCCATACTGTCTCATGTCTATCCCCATGACTTGATGTCTTCCTGATGTCCTTTTCCTTCCAACCTCTGAATACACACACTCCTGAGTCTCTGTCAAACCTTCCTTGTTCCCACCCTTCGCGGTAATTAAGAGTCTAAAGTTCTATTCTCTGTTAATGGGAGAGAAAACAGAAGCATTTTATTTATCCATTGTCATTAGACACAGTGACTCCCTAGTGGATCTTTGAATCCACAAATCTTAATGGGAGTTTGATGACTCTATTCAATAGCTCAAAGGGTCTCTTAGTAATAGTTGTGTTGGCTTTTGAAGAAGATATACAGGGTAAGTGGAGCCATTAACCATATTATTGAATAAATTATCCTAGTTTTAATGTTTCTTATTGTCATTTGCTGGTGGCCAGTTTGTTCTTACTTTTACACATTCATTTTTATTCACCCTGAGTGATCAAAATGAGGAAATGAATGACAACTTCTAGCTAATGGATTTTAAAAGCCTACATAGCAATTTAGCAACTTCAAGATTGCTTAACAAAAAGTGTTTCCTTGATTCTGGGAGATTGTTTCTCTAGGACTAGGTTTTGGAGGTAACACAACTGACTTATGGGGTCCAGAGCAGACAGTGACTCCCAAAATCTGACCTGTGATGGTTCATGAATCTGAAAACTAGGGACCCAAATGCTGATGCTGTTTTGGGAGGTTGTAGAAATTTTGGACCTAGCATGGGGTCTAGATGGAAGATAGAGGACTATAGGAGTAAGTCTAGAGAGTTATCACCCAGCCCAATTCCCTCCCAAGATTTCTACTTTCCATTCCACACTGTTGAGCCCCACCCCAGCCCTCTTCTGCTTTGTTTGCTTGGGAAACCCCTTAGCCAAGTAATAGATTCCAGCGCCACCTACATCTCAACATTGCCACATCAGATCTCTCTCTTCCGCCCTGAATCAGTAACGTTTCCTAGACTGTTAAATATCAACAATCATACTCTTTCTTCTTAGTAAAACAATAACAACATAAAACATCTCTTGACCTCCCTTTTATGTCCAGAGCCTTCCAATTTCTCTTTGATTTCCCATCAGACTCCTTGGAATCCTCAGCTTACTGTGTATGAACTTGCCCCAGCCTTTCTCCCCTAAACTCCTCCAGGTGAGCTTTTACCCAGTTGTTGTCCACCAATGCTACTTACTCAAGGTAACCAAGAGCTCCCATGTCACAAAATCTAGTCTTCTGCCCTCATCCTCCCTGGATCATCAGTTTCATCTGACACACTTACTTTCTTCAGTATTTTCTGCACTGAGTGGCCACATTGTTCCTTGTTGGTTTTGTTATTGTTTTGTTTTCCTCTCTCTCTTTTAAATTTTTTTTCTCCATTTAAAAAAAATCTCTGCATGGGATACCGTAGAACTGGGGGAGGGGAGTTGTTTGTTTTGTTTTCCTCATTTAGTTTTGTTTCTTTAAATATCATATTTATTATGATTATTGGAAATTTATACTTCTAGTCTAGATGCTTCCAGGTGCTTCCACTGAAATCACACTCATACATCCCTCTTCAAACTTCCCAAAAGGAGCTCATGGGGTCCTCCTTCCATACACCCATGCCTCTGAGTCTGACATTCTTCACACACATCCCTTGGTATAGGCACATTACTCCTGTCTTTTTCTCATGCCTGACCACCTCTCATCACCTCACCATGTTTTGTTTTTTTGTTTTTTTGTTTTTTTTTTTTTTTTTTAGCTCTATCAGCAGGTAGAAGCTATTCACACACACGGCAACTAATAACAACTTAGAATCCTGGGCTCTGAGCACAACTTGTGAAGGTTCTTCCGTCATAAAGCACAGTGCCTCTGGTGACTTGGTGGAAGGTCTTTTTCTAGTGTGACCCTCATCACATAAGTACTTTTTAAAATAGTTACTGTTTTCCAAACCATAAAAGTCTTTTCCTTCTTTTTTTAATACCTTCCTAGGTAGAATTCTCAATTCAGAGAAATTAGGAGACTCCTCATTCCATTGCTTTTCTGTTTATTGCTGATGCATGGGGTAGCATCAGCAATAAACAGAAAAGGATGTCTACTGAGATCTCTTTTTTTTTAATTTTTTTTTTAGTAATTTATTTAATTTTATTTTATGTGTGAAGGTGTCAGGTCCCTTGGAATTGGCGGTACAGACAGTTGTGAGCTGCCATGTAAGTGCTGGAAATTGAACCCAGGTCCTTTGGAAGAGCAGACAATGCTCTTAACCACTGAGCCATCTCTCCAGCCCTACTGAGATTTCTAATGGTTGTTATTTCAGTAAGTGAAACCTCCATTGAAAACAGTCACCCCTGAGGACCAGTTGCCGCCCAAGCTTTCCTGGGGTCCACATTCCCTCAGGCCCTCTATTTCTGCTCATCGCTCTTTGCCTCCTTCTTATAGAGGTCGATGCAGTTTCCCACTTTTCTGGTTCTTCCTCCCCCATCAGGAAGGACAACCTCAGCATGGACACAACCCTCCC
Organism: Psammomys obesus; assembly: GCF_907164565.1. Classification (NCBI taxonomy): domain Eukaryota; kingdom Metazoa; phylum Chordata; class Mammalia; order Rodentia; family Muridae; genus Psammomys; species Psammomys obesus. Next base: position 15,156,831 of record NW_026596149.1, read on the forward strand.
TCTCCTTACGAAGTTCTTGTCTGCTTTGTCCTGTGGCATCAGGTGCCATACTCAGCATTTGGAGTATGAGCCAAACCATACCAGGAAATCCTAGGGTCCTACCCAGGGAATTGTACTGACCCAGAGACGGGAGATGGGAAGAGGCAGAGAGGCTGAGCCCTTAGTGCACTCCTCTTGAGTCTGAGCCCTCTCTTGGAATTGAACTCAAGCTTCAAGCATGTTAGGCAAGTTCTCTGCAACTGAACTATTTTTCTAGTCAGTATCTGTGAGCCTCACAGCTAGGTCTTCTGGGCCATTTTAAAAGTGAAGTTGGAATTTCCTCCATGATGGAAAGTTGGAGGAGGCTCCCAGAGGAAAGGGTTTGGTCTGTGCTTTCCTTGGGGTCACGGTGTTATCTACTGACACATTCCATGGCCTCACAAAAGCTGTCAGGATCAGCAAGCATACACACTGCCCGAGAGAAACACCTACTAAGCATCATGAGCTTCATTCTATAGCTCCTAATAGCATCTCCCTTTGAGTTTGCCAAGAGCTCTGCTTTATATCAGCCTTGCTTACAAGCTTGCTGTTTGACTCCAAGGAAGTTATTGAACCTTTCTGATTCATTTTTTCCTACTTTATTAGACACACAGCTCAACCACAGAAGCTATTAGAGAATACAACTTCCTAGTAACAGTTTAAATTTTTAAAAATATCTAGCTTTATATACATTACATTATAGCTACTATATATTACATATAATTATTATATATTATTATTTTATTTTTATATTCTATATTTTATTATGTATTATAAATAAGGTACATTGTATTTTTCATTATATATTATATGATATATATAAAGCATTAGATATTTAAAATTTTAAAACATATTATGTGTGTGTGTATGTGTGTGTGCATGTGTGTGTGTGTGTGTGTGTGAGTGTGTGTGTGTGTGTATGTATGTATGGGCTGGATAAATGACTCAGCACTGGACTTTTTCAGAGAACCTGTGTTCAGTTCCCATCATCCACATGGCAGCTCACAACTGTCTGTAACTCTAGTTTCAAGGATTCTGACACTTTCTTCTGGCTTCTGTGGGTACCAGGTTCACATGTGGTACATAGACATACATGCAGGCAAAAGATCTGTACACATAAATAAAATAAAATAACTTTAAAGGTTAAAAATAATTGTGACAGATAGGTCTAAGACTGGATTTCTAGAAAAAGATCAGATATTTAACTTACAAAACTCTCCTAAAGAAACTGAAAATCCTACTGAAAAGATGAGTATATCTCATCTTTTCTTGGGACACAAGCTAACATAAAATAGAAATTTGAGGAAAAAATTATCTGTCTTTTAAATAGCTTGCAATTATGATTGTTGTGGTCAGAGTCAATGTCATGTAAGCCTAATGTTGGCAATTCTTAACTCTGGTCCAAAGGTTTCCTCTGGATTAATTTATTAAGCTTTTATCTAATAAAAAAAAGTATTACCAGCTAAAATATCCTATCCCAAGCTTCTGTCATTGTAAAGTTCACATGTCAAAGCTGACTGCAGGTTCATTACATAAACCCCCTTCTTTCTGAGTTCACTGACAAACGCTTTTTTTTTCTATTTTACTTCTTATTTGCTGAATTCTATTTATTTGTCCTTATGCTATTACCACATGGTGCTCTTTCTCTCTTTCTCTCTCTCTCTCTTTCTCTTTCTGTGTGTGTGTGTACGAAATGTGTGTACAAGTGTACACATGCTCATTTATAGGACTTCTCATCTGTTCATGCACAGGTGAAGGGTAGAGGTCAATTTCAGATGCTTCCTCAATTGAATTCCACCTTAATTTTTTGAGACAGATGCTATCATTGAACCTGGACCTCACTGTTTCAGCTAGCCTGGTTGCCCAGTGAACACCAGGGATCCCCATGTCCCTGCTCTTTCCCGGCCATGCCTGGATTTTACATGATGCTGGGATCTGAACTCTGGTCCTCATGGTTGCATAGAAAGCACTTTACCCCAACCTTTCCTGTTGTTCTTTATTAGCAAAATATGCACATACACTTTCAGCTGGGAAGACAGCTGCTCAAGGATGAGATCACTGTGAAAGCAAGAGGACCTGAGTGTGAATCACCAGCACAAATGTAAAAGCAGAGCATAACTATGCAATCCTGGAACCCCCAGACATGAAGGGTAGACACAGGAGCTCCTGCTCGCTTGTTAGCCAGTCTAGCCTAAAAAAAAGAGAAAGAAAGAAAGAAAGAAAGAAAGAAAGAAAGAAAGAAAGAAAGAAAGAGCTTCAAGTTCAATAAGAAAAGGTGTTAGAGAGAGGGGGGAGAGAGAGAAGGAAAAAGGAAGGAAAAGAAGAAAGATGGAAAGAAAAGGAAGGAAAGAAAAGAAAAAGAAAGAAAGAAAGAAAGAAAGAAAGAAAGAAAGAAAGAAAGAAAGAAAGAAAGAAAGAAAGAAAGAAAGATGAAAGCAGAGAGCCATAGCAGAAGTCTCCTAATGTCCTGTTCTAACGTCCCATGTGTGTTCATGGATACTTAAACATCACCCCCTACACACACCCAAGTGCACATATCACATACATAAAAAATAAATAAATAAAATGAGTTCTATTCCTTCTCACGTAGGGTTTAGCCACTTCCTTGTGTGGTTTCTGAGACTGAAATAGCTCTGTGCCAGGAGTTCTTCTGAGGGTGTCACTACAAACCAAATGTCCTTTGTCCGACCCTGGCATTCTTTCCTCCATCTCCTAGTCTTAACTCCTACTCCTGCTGCTTAAGAAAAGTTAAAATGATCCAAACCAATTCTCTGAGTCCAAAAGTTTAAAAACACAATCAGGGCATATTTTCTAAATAAAGATATCACAACCCTGAATTTTGAGTGACTGGCTACAGGCCTCTCCCTATTTGCAAGAAGCAAAGAATAATATTTTCTGCTGGAGTTGCGGTAATATAAATAACCGTGCCTGGAGAAACCTTTCTGCCAATGTCTCACAGCCAAGAGAATGGGGCTGGGTCCTCGAAGAGACCTAAAAGAGAATCAGGGGAAAGTCGGAGGCTTCCTGCCTTTGTAATGAGTTTACTAATTAAATCTTAATTGTAAACCAAGCTGAGCAAAATTCAAATGAACCTGTGGTGCCAGAAGCCAGGTTATTATGATGGAATTGTTTATAGGGACAGGAAAACGACTTTCTAAACATCACATTCCTGTGCAGGAGCCAAGTCTCCGAGGAAGTCCCCTGTGAGGAGAAGCTCAAAATGCAGCTTAAGCGACTGGGGACTTGGGATAACTCAACAACACCCAGAAGTCCAGAGTCCTCTGAATTGAGGCATTGCCAGACCCTGCAATATTCTTCTGATGGACTGCAAATGCCCTGGTCTGTGGACAATGCCATGTGGTTTTGCCCCTTAGCACAAGTGGTCCAGCATTTCAGCAGTGATGTGATATGGTGCCTGTGGAAATAGAAATTCCTTTTCCTTCATAAATCCCTGACTGCTCTCCTGGAAAGGAAGCTATGCAACTTGACAGAAATCCAAAAGCTGCAGACAAATGGAACCACGTAATGGAAAACTCAAGAAATTGGTCATGCTTCCTGTTGGTGTTACTGGGGGTGGGACGTAGGTCAGAAAAGAAATCAAAGCAAAACTCACATGGTTGCGTACACGGTTTAAGATGATCTACTATAAGGTTAGGAGAGGAAAACCCAAGTGTACTATTCTTCTTTGGTGGTTGTTGGTTGGTGGTGGTGGTGGAGGTGCTGGCTTGCATTTTCTTTATTTATGTCTTTAAGTGAATCTTGTTGGGTATGGGAGGGTAAGCCTGTAATCCCAGCACTCAGGCAGCTGAGGTAGAAAAATACAAGTTTGATCTCAGCTGGACTGCCTAGCAATTCCCTGTCTTAATAAATAAAGAAAATGATGTTTTGTGGCATTGTGTGTGTTTGCATGTGCATAGATGTGCGTGTGCAAATGCCCGTGCATGTGTGCAAACCTGTAGGGCCCAAAGGACAATCTAGCTGTCACTCTAAACTGCTGTCTGTCTTGGTTTTTGAGGCAGAATCTCTCACTGGCTCTGAGAAAGTCTTAGTATCAACAAGAGCCACATCAGGGACTGGAGCCAGTCAGAGCACTGCTGTACTTGCAGAAGTTCTGAGTTTGGATTCAGCATCTATGTCACATGGCTCACCACTGTCGGGGTATCTGACCATCCCTTCTGGCCTCTTCAGCCACTTGTAGTCATGTACACACAAAGAAACACACACACACACACACACACACACTCATGCACATACACACATATATACAAAACTAAACTAAATCTTAAAGATCCACACCAGACACAAACAATACCTGCCTCCGTTACTCACAGGCTAGAATGGGACTTTAAACGTAGTAGTACCAGTTATTACTAATACTGATATGTGTGGCCAAGTTGACTGTCAACTTGACTGTTTATGAAAACACACCTCTGGGTATCTTTGAGGCTGTTTTCATAAAAATCTTTACTAAGTAGGGTGCGCAGCCCCTAGGTAAGGGCGGGGTTCTTAGAGTGCCGAAAAAGAGGTGGCCGCATCACCGTCAACACTCATCCAGGTAGCCCAGATGAATCAGTTAGCCACAAGGACAGAGACCCTGTCTCAGAGGACAAAATGGGTGGTGTTTGGGGAGCTACAGCGACAGCTACACTGCCTCTTCACTGCGAATGCCACTCCTGACAGCGTACCCTCCCTGCTGTGCAGGACTGAGCCCTGAAACTCTAAGCCAGCATAAGCCTTTCTTTCCTTAAATGGCGCCTGTCAGATATCATATCACAGCAGTAAGAAAAGTAAATAATACAACATCATTTGACTCTTAATTCAGAGAACAGAAAGCAAGAACATTACCTCTCCGAGGAGCTGTAATAAAATGGCATCCTCCATCTCTCTCTCTTTCTCTTTCTCTCTCTCTCTCTCTCTCACTTTCTCTTTTGATCCATTTTCTCAATTATCCCTATAGAGAGTTTGTACCTGCCTACTATTTATTTACTCAGTAAATTTAATTGTTTTTATGGATTGTTCCTCAAATCCCCAGTTGTTCTTTTGTTTTCCTGTAATGGATAAAGAGCCTACATGTACATAATAAAACCTCATTTCATCTTTGGAATCTTCTGAGGCTATTTTGAGATATGGTGCATGCAGATTTCTGAAATACCCGCTTCATTTTAGCATTGGCTGTCCAAAAGGTAAATGGCATGCTAATCACAGGACAAAAATGGGGCCACTTTTGAAAGGCTTGCTGTTCGGACCAAGGTCATTGGTTGCTGACCTTAATTTCATTGATTCCTACACACAGAAAAGTTACACAACCATCCCAATGCAGATCAAAACTTGGAACATATATGGTGTTCTTTTTGCTTGAAATTTGTTGAGTGTCGGGGAGTACACAGGAGCGTGGCGGTCAGAAGGCGACATTTGCTGTAGTTTCTTGAGCACCATCCATTTTGTAGTTCGAAACCGGGTCTCTTTGTCCTTGGAGCTGATTAAGCGGACTGGCTGGCTGGCCAGCAAGCTCCAGCGACCTGTCTGTACTTCCCCATGGCTAAAATTACAGGAGCATGCCACCATCTCTGGCTTTTTAAATGTGTGTTCTGAAGGTCCAACTCAAATTCTCATGCTTGGTAGACAAGCACTTGACAGTCGAGCCATCTTCCCAGATGTTTTCTTATTTGTCCTTTTAATCTATCAATAAAAAAAAAATCCATTTGTCACTCTCCTCCAATACTTATACCATGCTGACAAACATGCAAGGAGAATCACTGGAAATAACTAGTCATCATAACCCATGGCCGTAAGTTCTCAGACTGCTGCTGCCCACAGGTGGGTGGACCCTACACAGCCTAGCATCTCATCATTTTTACAAGGAGGGGCTACACCAGCACAGAGTCTACCAGCAGAAAGCTAGCTAGAAAACGAACACCAGGACCACCACCAAATGTCTAGTCTGTAGACCTAGCTTTCTCAGGTCAAGAGAACTTCTGGAGAATTCATGTGTTCTGACAAACATCAGAAGACCTGTTTCTTATTGTTGCGGGGGGGGGGGGGGTAGGGCGGTTATTTGTTTATTTGTTTTATTATTGTTGACATACAAAGTCTTCTTATCTAGCCTAGCTGATAGGAAATAGTTATTGTAGCAGGCCTTGAACAATCCTGCCTAAGTCTCCTGAGAACTGAGATCATAGGCCTAAGCCAACACACCTGGCTTGGAAATCAGTTTTTATTGACAGTTTATTTACCATGAGAAGAATCCAGTTTTCACAAGCATGTATTTACCTGTCCTGAAATGCCTATAGCTGTAGACTTTAGAACATCTTACTTTAAGCAAGCATATCTTTCATTTATCTTAGTGTCTCACATCTATAGGTCAAAAGAAACATCGTCAGGCATGAAGACATATACTGTTGTCCCAACAGTTAGGGGACAAAAACAAGAGGATTGTGAGTTTGAGATCAGACTAGATTACATGGGTAAAATCTGTCTAGAAAAAAAAAATTAATTAAATTTAAAATAGAAGCTGAAAGAAATAAGGCGTCCCTAGCAGAGGCATTTTCTCGTGACCGTCACAATTCATCATATGATTGCTCAAGACAGACCCAAATCAGAGAAGCCCTGCCCACTTTTTGCTCCAATGAAGTGGCAGGATCCCAGTGGTAACAGGCAACCAGGGATGGCATAACAAAATCTGACATCAAGGGTTTTTTTATTTTTTTATTTTATTTTACGTCTTTCATTAAAAATGGGTACACCCCCCCCCACCACCACCAATTAGGCATCCTTTTTTACCTTAGAAATAGATTTCAGGGATGTCAAGTGATAACCTAAGCTGGACTCAAAAGTGCTATTAGTCTGTGAGAAGCCAGGCGTAAAGCAATTCCAGCTTACCAGGCAAAGGTCAGATAAGTCCCCTTGACGAGCTTCACAGCTCCCGGTAACACTCCATTTCTGAAAGCCACAGCCCACAGGATGTTGTGTGTGACTGCCGTGTCTCTAACTAAGCCTCAGTGTTCAGTGCCACAATGCCTAATTTCATCTGAGGAGAAATACGCATGTGTGTTTGTTTCGTGTGCATGTGCGAGTATATATATGAATGTGTGCTGTGTGTTTGTGCGTGTATTTACGTGTGTGTGTGTGTGTGTGTGTGTG
>NW_026596149.1:15163998-15182729 GCF_907164565.1 Psammomys obesus
CCTGAGATAGTCACAAATGATGATGTTATACTATTTAGCAAACAAATCACGGTTTAAAACCATGTAAGTCTCAAGCATAGAGTGAAGCACCTTGGTATTTCCAAGACACTTAACTAGGATTTGCTCCAAGGTTCAGTACAAGGCATCTAAGGGAGCGAGCGGCTTGCCTGAGCTGCTTTGTGTGGATGACATCATCACTTGGCTTTCCAAACACACCTTCTTGGCTCTCGTTCTTTTGGCTCCCTTCCATGTAAACAAGGCCTGATTAATGCTGCAGAAGGCCTGTGAATCACGGCTTCCACTCCCACAGGGGAAGTCAGAATGTCACTTTTTCCTCAGTTTGTGCACAGAGCATTGGGTTATTTAATGTGGCATCCCTAGCAACGACATAGAAACTGCTCCAGTGCCTAGCTGCCGGCCTCGCAACACTTTATGTGAGAGCAGCTGATGACTGGCCCACTGGAAGGCCTGTGTCACCACCTGAAGCTGCATTCAGAAGCCTGACCATTATGGCCAGATCACAGGCACATGACGAGCCTGTCCTTTGATGCGGAGACAAGGAGAATAAACAGCATCCTTACCATACCTCACAGAGAACAAACGGGATCCCACCCATTCAACCCCAGCTGCTGTACATTCAGCAGGGCCTTGGCTTGGGGTGTTACCCTCACCCGCTGCTGCTGCTGCTGCTACTTTGGCCAGCTGGCAACTGCATTGAGCACATATCTGATCAGTAAATCAAGGGAATCCAGGAAAAGCAAAAGCAAAACTCTCCCCACACCCAGCACAAAGAAGGAAGCTATAGTCGTCAATTTTTATGACTGGTCCACAAAAATAGTTGAACCGCTGTAAACAGTCAACAAGTGACTTGGAAGAACTTGACTAGGAGGAGATGGTGCCCTTAGCTATCAAAGCGCCTGGGGGCTGTGTTGAGCTTAATTGCAATGGGAGAAGCGCTGTGGCTCTACCTGTCCAGAAGGGTTCCCCTGGGGGTATGGGTCACATAGTGGCCTCAGTTACTGGGTGAAGAACATTCCAGACTCACAAACTGATTTTCTGTGCACACCTTAAAAGCAGATAGTGGCAAGTATTCAAATGATAAACTAATCAAAATAGTGGTTTTTGAGCTCTTCCTTTTCCTCCCTGAAAAAATCAGGAGACTGCAGAACTGAACCTCTCTTCTCTGTCTCTTCCATGTGACCGCCACAGAAAACAATCAGTGTGTCCCATTGGCTTCATGAAAATTTTCCAGAAACCCATGTTGTTTTCCATGTTGATAAGCCAGGATAAGAACACGCTGAGGTCAATTCAGCTAAAATTGCTCAAGTCCCTCTGGAAAAGGAAGGGTGCCCACGGTCCCTCCAGAGTTAACATCTTTCTAATGAGGTCTGCAGCAAGCCAGACCTTCAATGTGTGACAGTCAAAGGTAAGAAGCAAGCAGTGAAAAGTTAGCAAATTGTTTGAATTCTTTCAACATAAAAAGAGAGCGAGACTCAAGATTCTGCTAGTTCTCATTTCAGAGTATTTGTGGCACATAAACACACACACACACACACACACACACCACTATGCAGGGTCTAATGTGCAGGCCATTAAGGGGAAATGGTTGATAGTTCTGGTCAGAACTTAACTCAGAGTCCCAGACTTCTTGATGAAGCAGACCTAGATGACAAAGCCACCATTCTGGTGAGACACAGATCCATACGCAAAGCAAGAGACAATTCCAGTCACCACCACCACACCCAGCAAGAAGTGAAGTGGCTACTTGATGTTTCTGGTGCTTGAGGGGGCTTCACAACCCCACCCTTTGAGTTATTTGGGCTCCCTGGATCTTTTCTGCAGAGCTTGCTGCCCCTGGCTCTGCCTTACAGGTAGAGCTTGTGAGATTCCCCAGTCTTACACAATACCTGCATTGCACAAGATCCGCTTTCATCGCCTCAGTATCACACAATTACAGGGATTCCTTGGGTGGAACACAAATATTCTCCCCTGGCTAGTGTCACAGTGAGAGGCTTCCCCCACCCCACCCCTGGCAAAGTGTAATGTGTCTTTATGACTTGATGTATGGGGAGCAGAATTGCTGGGCCTTGGGGTCCATATAAGAAAGTCCCAGGGGCTGGTATCTCTGTCAGCCATGTTTAAATAATGAAAAGAAGTAAACTATGACAATAGAAATAACTGTGTTGGGACTTGGTTAGGGCACACAAACATTGAGATAGTCCCCTGACTAGCTGTTATTTAATTAAATATGGTGGCTACCCATGACACTGTCACTGTGGTGATCAATGTGACCATAGATCACATAACGAAGAAATAAGCTCTGAAGTCCTGGGTTTGATGATACACAATTGAAATCCCAGCACCTGGAGATTTTAGGTGGAAGATAGTAGGTTTGAAGCTAGCCTGAGCTATGTAATTAGACACTCTGCAAATAACAAACTCTTTCCCCAGACTCAAGCACCCGACCCTAATTTCCATTTCCTTTAGCTGGTATTTTCTTTGCGAAATAAAACGATGGCACACAAGAGCACTTGGGCTGAAGAGATGGCTCAGCAGTTAAGAGCATGCACGACTGTTCACAGAAGAAAATAACATGGGGCGTGTCACATGGCTCCAGTTTGGGGGGGACCCAGTCCCCTTTTATGGGTACCTGCACTCATGTCCATACTCATATACATGCACATAATTAACAATAATACCTTTTTTAAAAAAATCACTTCCTATTTGCCAATTAAATTATTTTTGCCTTCTGCTCATTCAAAATGCCATCACATTATTTTTGCTGTTGTTTATTCTTTGATATGGTTTGGTTTTGTTAGCATAAAAAAAAAAAACTTAAATAATTTGGTTAGAATCTCAGAAAATAAAAGTCCTGATCCTCAGGGGTTTGGAGGATCAATTTTCCCATCTGTAAAATAGTTTGTGACCTCTCTAATACTTTGTGAGTCTCCATCAACAATTGATCCTAAAGGGACATCAAATATTGTATCAATTATATTTCATTAGACTATAGATGTGTAATTAAATGAATAGCAGGCATTTGGTTTTTTTAACTATGTGTGTGTGTGTCTATGTACTCGATGTTGTGTGCACATGTAGCCACACATTGATTCGCTGTGCATGTGGAGGTCAGAGGAGAACTTCTGATAGTCATTCCCACCCTCCACCTTGTCCTGAGGTCTGCCCCTCAGGAATGCTGGGATCACAGATGAGCACTACTGCATCCTGCTTTAATGTGGATTCCGAGAATCCAAACTCAAGTTGTCAGGCTTGTGCTGTAAGCATTTTTACCCACAGAGCCATCTCCCCGACCCTAGTTTTAACAAGACACAAATTGATTTTTCTCTCACATATAAATGTGTTGGGACGTAAGCTGACCAAAACTAATACATTGCTTTCAATCTCCTATCTAACTTTCCTGCCATGTCTTTAAAATGTTGTCAAATGCTCTAAAATGACTGCCAATCACCAGCCTTTAGCTCTGCATTCCAGCCCAAAAGAATGAGAAGGGAAAAGAGTAGCTAAGACTTCCTGCCAAGGGTCATTAGCTAGATCTTAGACACACAGCCACACTGAGCTGGAAGGCAAGGTGGAACACATGCCTGAATGGTCGTATACACGGCCAAATTTTAACATTCTGATTTGGAGAATTTAGAAAAGAAAGTTTAAAATCATCAACTCCAACTTCTGCCATTGACACCAAATAGATGAAGATTTAAGATCTACGTCTTTTGTTTTCTTTAAGCACCGAAGGTATGCATATTCTAAAGGTAAGATCAAGAGCTAAATAATGTCTAAAAATATAATGTAGAAATAATGCATACTCATGTAAATAAAGATGTGTACGCTAACCTGCATATAATACAGTGTTGCTACGGCTCATTTTTAGACTTAATTTTCTAAATTCACAAGAAAAAAATTCTTTACTTTGTTTTTTGTTGTAATTGATGCTGTTATTGTTTTGAGACAGGGTCTCACGTAACCCTAAGTTCTCTAAGTCCCTGTGTAGTCAATGCTGAGTTTGAACTTCCAATCCCCCTGCCTCCACCTCCCACATGCTGAGATTACAAACCTGGTTTTCATGCAGTGCAGGGACTGGAGTCCTGAGATTCAAGCATCTTGGTCAGGACCCCTGTCACCTGAGCGACATCCCCAAGCCCTATCTTTCTTCAGAGCAATCAGAAGGCAAGGCAGATATAAAATCAAATGAGAGGCAGACTTAACTAACACAGTAGGCCGGGTGATGAAAGGAGTGTGGACCAGAGTCTGGCCTGAGTCCTAACCTCACCTCTACCCTGCTACTTATTTACTCTGTGGCTTTGAACTAGTCGCTCAGTCCCTCTGGTCTTGAATCATGTGACTCTAAAATGAAAATCTGTGTTTGACTAGGAGAGCATGTGAGTGCTAGGTTACAAGGCTGGATGAAATGGACGCAGCAGAGGAATGAACTCGGAGCACAGAACTTGGGAAGCAAGCAGCCAAAAAAGGCTGAATAGAAAGAAAGAAAAGCATAGGGCCGGGGCAGGGTGATGCCAAATTGCCAGAGGGCTTTTGCCAGAAACCTTGTTACAGTTTCCCTGTTTTAGCTTCTTTCTTTCTTTTCTTTTCTTTCTTTCTTTCATCCTTCCTTTCTTTCTTCCTTCCTCCTTCTTTCCTTCCTTCCTTTCTTTCTTTTTCATTTCTTCCTTCCTTTCTTCTTTTTCTTCCTTCCTTCTTGATTGATTGACTGATCAATTGTTTGATTGATTGAGACTAGGTCTCCTGTACCTTTAGTTGGCCTCCAAACAGCTGTTGCCAAGGCTAGCCTTGATCTTACATTCCTCTGCCTCAGGCTCCCAAGTGTGACCTACCACACCTGGATAGGTTCTTTATTGTTGTTGTTTGCTTTGGTTTGTTTTGTCTTCACATCAAAAGCCAATATTTTGGCCTGGAGATACAGTTCGGTGAGTAAAGTATGACTTTACTAGCATGTAGGGAGTCCTGGGTTTGTTCTCCAGCATGCATTGACTAGGTGTGGTGGCTCACATCTGAAATGCCAATGCTCAGGTGGAGGCAGGAAGACTGAAGGAAAGCTGAAGCCAGGCCCTGGTGCTTGCACAGCGAGCAATGCATGAGCTAAGCCATCTCTCCCAGCCTTTGTTTATTTTAGTGCTTTCAAGATTTTTCTCTATGATCATTATTTCTCGAGTCTTAAAACCTTGTCTCTATAACCTATTCATGAATCTTAGTCACACACACACACACACACACACACACACACACACACACACGAGACAAATAAGAATACAAAGATCTCTTCATAAATAGAAAGCAGTATCAAGCTTTAAATTTTATTTGCTTATTTTTATGGGTGTTTTTCCTACATGTATATCTGTGTGTCACATATGTGCCTGGAGCCAAAAGAGGCCAGAAGAGACTGGAATTATAGACACTGAGTGCTACCGTGTGGGTGCCTGGGATCTAACCCAGGTCCTCTGCTCTTAACCTCAGAAATCTCTCCAGCCCCAGAGATAGCTGTTTTAAGATGTAATCTGCCATTAGTATAATTCGTCTTTCCAGAACTTTTGCTGATTCTTTCATCAAGTTGATAAATCACCTACTCCATGCTGGACACAGAGCACAGATGCAGGTATAAAGATGGAACAGACAGGGCCGGGACAAGATGGTACACTGGGTAAAGGCACTTGTCACCAAGCCTGAGGACCAGGAAGCACATGGTGAAAGGAGCAGACTGATGCCCAAAGGTTGTTCTCTGACCCCCATGCACACACGATAGCAAATTATAACTCAAGAACACATGTTCAAACACACACAAAATAAGTAATAAATAAATATAAATGTATTGGGGCTGCTGTTGTAGCTCAGCTTATAGAAAGCTTTCCCTGGCTCAGTCTCAAGCATGAATAAAACCAGACATGGTAACATACACCTGTAATGCCAGCAGCTGGGAGGGAGAAGCAGGAAGATCAAAAGTTCAAGGTCATTCTTGTTTATATACAGAGTTCAAGGCTGTATAAAACTTTATTTGCAAATACATATATATATATATATATATATATATATATATATATATATATATATATGTCATATTTAGTAAGGTAAGAACTTAATCTTTTTAAAATTATATTTATTAATTTAGTATCCCTGTGTGTGTCTTTGTGTATGTCTTTGTGTGTGTGTGTGTGTGTGTGTGTGTGTGTGTGTATAAGCATGCCATAATGAACAATTTTCAGGAGTTGGTTCTCTTCTATCATGTGTGTCCCAGAGTTTAGATAGATCATCAGGGCTTGGGGGCAACTGTCTTTGCTTACTTACCCATCTTAATGGTCCAAAAACTTAATCTTAATTGTCATATTTATTACTGTCATTGTCTTAATTAGCATTCATTATCAACTTCACACAGACTAACATCACTTAAAATAAGAGAGTCACAGGTAAGTATTTGTATTTATCAAGTTGGTCTGTGGGCATGTTTGTGAAGGCTTGTCCTGATTATTAATTGATGTTAGAGAGCTCAGCCGACTGTGGGTAGCACCACCCCTATGAGAGGGACACGGGCTGCATAAGAAACCTAACTAAGCTTAAGCCCATGAGCAAGCCAGGAAGCAGTGTTCCTCCATGGTTCCTATATCAAGTTCCTGCCCTGACCTCCCTCACTGATATACACGTGAACTGAAATAAACTCTTTCTTTCTCAAAGTTGATTTGGCCATAGTGTTTTATTGCAGCAACAGAAAGAAAAGGAGAACAGCCATTGCAATATCTTTATCAATCTCATTATAATTATAGAAAGATCCAGAAGGAGACATCTGAAACTCCATTGTGCCCAAACCAAGTATACAGACTTGCTGGGGACAGAAGGGCATCTCTTTAGCAGCCTGTTTGACATGTAATTTGGGAACTAATTCCCCTCCTAACCGACAGCAGTGAAGTTTCAGAGAGAAAGCCCCCTCCTTCACCAGAATAAAATGAACATCACCTTAAAATCCTTCTGAGGAAGAAGTCTCAAAGTGTTGCAGTTTGGACAGCAAAAGGAAGAAGTTAATGTAGTCTTCTGTTTCCATTTACACTGAAACCTTAGGCCACTGAAGCTCAAGTCTTTACCTACAACTTCAAGAAACCTATAGTCACCCACTTTCAATAAGGACACAGCCATTTTATTTCTGCGTCCTTCACACCAAGTTCATTAATGTTTACGCACATCACCAGAAGCAGTGCCAAAAAACACAGCCTCACAAAGGAGAAGGAGGCTCAGCCCTGGAGCAAGGAGTAGGATAGGCCCCTATTTATAGACAAGCCTATTCACCAACCTGAGTTCTCACAGGTTAACGTGGTCCTTTCTAAGAGGTGATCACTGTTGCTCCCTGTCCCACAACGGCTTCAATGGAACGTCTCTTTGCCATCTTAGAAGTAGGAGCCACTATTTTACTACCATAGCCACGCTTCAAAAGTAGCAGGCTGACTTTATGAACCAGCTAGGCATCAGGTAGTCCTACGGCCAAACTTACAGGATGTAAGCATAAGCAGCACGTGGCTTATTATCTCAGGAATTTGGACTATGTAGTTACATCTTCGATCACATAAGAAGCTTCTATGGATGTGTTTGCTACCAGATCTCTGCATCACCTTTCTCCTGCGTCCTCGCCCACCTGGAACTCCCACATACTACTGCCTTGCTGTATTTCTGCCAGTCAACATTTGAAGAAAACTGATTTTTGACAAGAAAGCTTGAGAAGATAGCATGCTGACTCATCAGCCTACAACAGAACTGCTGGAGCCTTGAGCTCCAGAGTGTGTGGATGTGTGTGTATATCCATGTGCACACACCACGTGAGTATACACACACCCTGAGACGTTTCTAGTAGCCAGAGACTCAGAGAGGCAGAAAGAAAGAATAGTGGCTTGCCAGTCTGTTCTAAAGACATGAGAGTATTGCCCCTCCCCAAGAAGTCCACAAACCACCACCAGCAGCCATTCAAGACACCCTCATTTTTGACACCATCTCTCTAGATGCCATGACATTTTGTTTACCTGTCTTTTCTTTATTGAGTGACTGCCTTCAAATGCTATCTGCCTGCTCGTAGCTCGCTAAGGGAGAGAAGTATTAATGAAATTTTTACCCAAATATACATAACACCACAAATGTGTAAGATATGAGCTCAGTGATGGCAAAACATAATAGAGAGCAGTATTCTTCTGGAAACCTAGAGAGAAGGGGTCAGCTAGGGAAGGCGATGTGATGGTGGTTCCATGGGGATGTGGTGGTCACCTGAGAAGTGAGAATTCAATGAGGGAGAAAAAAGGATGGTTTCTGGTTTAGAGGTGGCCACTTCAAAGATCCTAATCTGGAGCATGGTGTGAAAACAAAGTACGGAAGAAAGAGGGACAGTAAGAGGAGATGAACCAGGAGAGGAAAGCGCAGGCTCCCCGGGGTGGGAGAAACACAGAAAGGTGTTTTTGATGTTTTGGGTTGGGGGGGGGTTGTTTTGTTTTGCTTTGTTTTTTTTTTTGCTTGTTTTTGTTGTTGTTGTTTATTTGTTTGTTTATTTGTTTATTTGTGGTTGGTTTGGTTTAAGGAGACAGGGTTTCTTTATGTAGCCTTGACTGACCAGGCTAGACTCCAACTCACAGCAATCTGCCTCCTCTGCCTCCCAGAGTGTTGGGATTAAGGGTGTGCATCACCGCACCCAGCTGGAAAGCTGTTCTTTACTGAATAACAATTGAAATCCATGGAAATTTTAGTTAAGGGGAGTTGAAAGATTGTTCTGGCTTCAACATAGAAAAGAAGCAGAAGGAGAAGATGGAAGGAATAGGAGACATGTATTCGTTTAAAGGCACATCTGGAGCTTCCTTCCTGCTGTGCATTCTGGATTTCCTCATTGTGCACATCTTTACTGAGCTCACACTTCGTGCTAGATATTTAACTAGGCCTGTGAATAAAATCAAGCAAAGCCTCAAACTAGTGAGGACAAAAAGTGGGTCTACTTATTCCAGCTTTACATATGAACATACATACAAACATATCTATTACACCCATGCATTCAGGCACGCACACAAACACATACACACACACACATCAGAGCAGAAGGAAGAGTTGGGTATGGCCTCCAGACTCAAACTCCTTTTACAACTACTTCGGCTTATGTGATAAGGAATATAGAATATTTGCCTAGCATACGCAAAGCCCCGGAATTGGCTTCCAGAACTACATAACACTGAGTGAGGTGACCTTCGTCTGCTATCACACTATTCCAGACAGAGCTAGAGATAGGAAGATCAGAAGGTCAAGGTTACCTCAGTTACATAAAGAACCCAAGGCCAGCCTATGACACATAAGACTGTTATTATTAATAATAAATATCAAGTTATTGGTTTCATTGTCCTTGGGCTTTGTTTGTTTGTTTGTTTGTTTGTTTGTTTTTCCAAAGGCCATGCTTCTAGGCAAAGAAAGACTTTCTGTGTCCTAAATAAAAAGAAATGTAAAGGTAAAGTTCCAGGTAAGAATCTTGCAGTTGCCGCTGGCCTGCTGCATCAGTGACAAGAGGTGAGTGTTGGCGTGCGAAAAAGAGTGAGTGACAGACCTTACACTCCTGGGTTCTCTAGGGAATTAGGCCTTACACTACTTCCTATTGAAGTTTCCAAAATCAAGCAACCACCGTCCTCCCACCCACCTCCCAAAAGGCTGCTTCAGGCAGGCACGTGTGGATTGCTTTGGAAACCAGAGAAGGTTATAAAACCCAGAAGTACAAACAGCGGGCCATACCCCATCCCCACAGAGGAGAAATCTCCCGGGGGCAGGTAACATCAACGGTTGCGGTTCTTCTGCTGTTGCCTGGAGTATTTACCTTTGTGTGCAATCAACGTGGAGTTGTTTCTTGACTTTTCTTTTCCAGTCACCTGTTTAGTCTCCCTGTTCTGAAAAGTCTCTTTCTCCCACGTGGCCCCCATCCTTCCAATGGAGGCACATTATAATTTTAATTAAACTGGAATTTTCTTTTCTTTACTTAAGCGATTTTTTTTTCAAGGTCCAGACACATGACGTACTGTCCTTTCATTTCCCGTTTTACTCAATTTTTGGTTTTCCTAGAGCTAATACTCACTTAGCATTCTATAAAATCATCATCACTTTGGTTCTAGATAGTGCCGGAGCATCCCCAAATTTCTCTGATAATCTTCCAGTTAATCTGAAAACATTCCTCCTTTAGTCTTCCTGTGAGGGTCTGATGTCCCCCCCCCAACCACTCCACAGATGATATGGGATATTCTCCCACTGCCAATATGCAGAAGGACTGTGTCACTTTTGGGGGGAATCCATCTTCTTGCTTCCTAAATACCCACTCCGTTTTCTTTGTTTCCTAGGACACCTCTTCTAGTAACCCCATGGGAGAGAGCAATTTAGAGAGCTTGCATGTTGGGAAAAAGATCTTCACCCCAATTTATACATAGCAGTGTATAGTATGGAACGTCTCCTTCTAGCCATCGTCTCATTTCTTCTTCACTCTAGCTTCTAGTGCCCAATTTTACCAACTCAGGGAAGTGAAGTGAGTAGCCCAAAGCCCATCATTCCTCCCAGGGCCTGTGGACACATTGTCTCTACTGATACCCCTGAAAGTGGCATAAAGAGACACATGTGGTAGCAGGAGGAATAACGCATGGGTATTGATGGAGTAGCCGACCATGACTGCTTTGAGCAGATGTGTCCTCATCCCCACACAACACGTTTCCTTACGCGCAGTTGAGGATGCTATGGAGTGCCCAAAAATATATAACATACAACAGCATTGAGGGAAAAAAAAATATTTCAGAAAAGGCTATTTTGGCTGGACATGTTTTCATGCCTAAGAATTCCAACCCTGGAAAGCTGAGGTGTGAGAATTACTGTGAGTTTGTGGCCAGCCTGGGGTACACAGTGAATTTCAAGGAAGCCCAAACTAGAGAGTGAGACCCTGTCCTAGAAAAAGGAGAAGTGACTTTAGGATCAAAGTGTAGGACAGTCAGGAACATACACAGCACCCATGGCAACCCTCTCTTCCCTCTCCCCTCTCAGCTCTGCCTAGGCCCCGGGCTTCTTTCCTCATTTCTTTTCCATTTCTCATCTTGTAACCACTGCTTTAGAATGCCTCTGAGGCAGGTGTCCAGAGCCATGGTTGGTACCAAAGAGACAAAATGTCAGGAGGGTGAGCAGATGGCAGGAGCCACACTCAATACCATGGTGAAGGCTTGGCAGGGAAAGGCACACCAACAAAGCCAGTGTCCTGCTCACTCGAATGATAGCCACAACAACAACGTCTCATTGGGCACTTCAGCATGCCTTGGTTACAGGAATCTCAACAACTGCTTCCTTTGAAAAGTAGAAAATCCCTTCCGTGACTTAAACTGATTGCCCACCGGTATTCAGCGATCCAGCATTGTCAGTAGCCTAACATCGGCAGAGGAGGCAGATGACAGCAACGTCAGTTTTCCTTACCTTGAAATAATCGCAGAGGCCTTCCAGGACCCCAGCAGTTGTCCGATCCCTCTGGTCAAACCCACCAATTGTGAACAGAAAGGCAGAAACCAGAGAGAAATGCAAAACTGGCCTAGGACCACACACCTGGTGTGGATGTCACGGGGAAGGGGTAGTTAGAGCTCAGCTTGGAGTTGTTAGTCTCAGTAACTGTTTGGGTGACTCCTTCATATACAAGATGAAGGAAGGAAGAACTGAGTGTAACAAATAAAATAACAGTTGGGTAAAAAAATTAATGAATGCAACTCAGCTTGTCCATCAAAGGCTCAAGGCTATCTTTGGACAATCAGGGGTCACGTTTATTCTGGGCAGAGTCAGCGACTCCTCATGATTTCCTCTTTCTTATAGCACCCCTAGGGAAATGGGGTAGACAGTAGGGACCTACACAGCCAATCTGTACCTCAGAGGGTTGTCCTGTGCTGCTGGCCTGTCCCCAAACCTCATTCTGTGCGTGTACATGTGTAGGCCAGACCATAACCCCAAGTGTCGCTCCTCAGATGTCATTGTCCGCCCCTCTTTGTTTGTTTGCTTGTTTGTTTGTTTTGGTTTGTTTTTGTTTAACAGACAAGGTCTTTCATTGGCATGGAACTTAGCAAGTAACAGACCAGACTGCCCATGGAGATCCACACACCAGGAATGGGCCTCTCTCTCCCCCTCTCCCACCCCCCGAGTTGAGAATGCAAGTATGCCACCACATCTAGAATTTGCACTCATGTCCTGTTACATGCAGGGCAAGAACTTTATCAACTGAGCAAGCTCTCCCTCTCTGCTTTTTCTTTCAATAGCTCTCATAATTTCCCAAATCATTCCTGTCCGACCTCTGCTGACTCTGCCCCTCTACAATACTGTTAGACTGGGCTAGCCCACTGCTACTTTTGCTTCCACAAAAGTTAAATGCCAAGTACTTGGCGAATGGGATCTCAGGTGTGTGTTGCTAGCACCTGCAAAGGCAGCTTCAGAAACAATCTAACTTCAAGCCTGGGAATAAAAGGCTACAGGTGGGACCGAGCTGTGACATGATCTCCGGGCACCCTCAGCAACAGGTTCAAGACCCCTGAAGGCATGTTTCCAGGGTCACGAGTTCTCCAACTGCCCACGTGTGGTAGCTGAGCTGTAGGCCATGTTCTGCCTGGGAAGCAGGAGTGTATGAGAGTGTGGAATACAGTCACCTTGCTGTGCTCTGCTGCCTATTCAAATGCTGCTGGTGTGTGTTGTGATGACTTTTCGCAAACATGATTTATCTAACCTTGAAAAGAAACCATAACTCACGAGAAGATGAAAATGACGCCTGCCAGGGTGACTCTCCTTAACCTGGTTTCTTTCTTTCTTTTTTTTTTTTCCTGTCTTTCTTTTTCTTTTTCTTTTTTCTTTTCTTTTCTTTTCTTTTTTTTTTTTTTTTTAAAGTACAAAAGCACAAAGGGACCCGGGAGTCTCTGATGATGAACATAATATATGATTGTCATAAAAAGTTCACTCTCCTTTCAATTCCAATTTACCTCACTATAAATCAGCGATCCACTTAATCAAATATTCTTCCACTTTAATTGTTTTATCTTGCTTTTATGTTAAATCTCACTGAGTTATGGCTGGCACCAGTCTTCACATTATAGAGAAAATGTCAGTGGTGGGCCCATAATTAGTCTAAAACTCAAACATTGGTTCTGAACATTAACCAGATCGAAGGAAGCCCTCAAAACTCTCACCGGACCGGGAAAACAAACCCAGGTCAGAAAGTAAGCCAGGGTTAGTGTGCAGACCATCCATACGCAGTCGTAATGCAGCGTGTGGGCCTCTGCTTTCAAACAAACTCGAGATTCTTTCTTTTCATAAATGTCCTTCATTATTATTGTATAAGCACTAAAACTCTATTTGGTTGTCTCTTAAATTCCCCAGTCTGAAACTGTCCATTTAAGAACTACAGATTCTTGCCTGAACTAGTCCAGCAGTTTTCATGAGAAAACACCAGCACAAGGCACAGGGTAAGGCTCACGGTCAGACTTCGGGAATTGAAAGAAATGGCCCTTCTTGAGAATTATAAGGGACAAGCATCTGTCCCTCATGGGTAATCCAGTTCTGTAAACAAGAAAGGAAGAAAAATGACATCAGACTATAGGGAGCAGTGATAGAAGACATGTAAATTCATTTCAGAGCTGGAGCCCAAGCCAATGCCATGTGGACACACTGTACTTAAGTAGAGCCATTGACCTTCAAGCAGATAACCAATATCATTTTCTGTGGTGCTGGAGAGTAGAAACAGGGACTTGTACATCCATTCAAAGCAGACAGCCTACCACTGACTGTATCGATAGCTCTCGCTATCATTTTTTAAAGTTCTAAAAATTGTTTAAATACACTAAGAGTGTAAGGACAGATCCAAAACCAGCCTATCCATTTTTTTATTTTTATATTTTTTAAAGATTTATTTATTTATTATGTATAAACAAGATCTCATTATGCCCCAGATCTCCTTATAGGTGGCTGTGAGCCACCATGTGGTTGCTGGGAATTGAACTCAGGACTTTTGGAAGAACAGACAGTGCTCTTAACCTCTGAGCCATCTCTCCAGCTCCCCATTTTTTTTTTTAAATAAAGGAAGATTTTTCCAAAGCAAACCAGTGCCTCTGGAGTTTTATATCTTTTTCTTTTAATTTTATAGACAAGCAGGAGGAAGGCATCTTAGATATTTGAGAACAAAGCTGCGTGCTTTTTCCAAGACTGTCTTGAAAATCTATATGGTAATATCTATTGAAGCCTTTTGACCCATTTCCCAAAGCATGAATTCAGTTACCTAAGCTTCTTAGAACACAGAACAAAACATATTTCTGATTAATGAAAAGAGAGACTATTTTTCTTAAAAGCTGAAAAGTAAAAGTAACATAAATTCATTAAAAATGCAAACTCTACTTCATGCACAGATATATATACTAATCAGCATTTAAAGTTTTGCTTAAAGTTTGGAAAAGCCTGTTGTTGAGGTTGTAGAAGCAGATCCCTGGTAGACAGCCTGAATGGCATGTGTAAAGCCTTGGGTTCAATCTCCTGAATTGAAAATATATATATTTAAAAAATAAAAGACATATATATATATATATATATATATATATATATATATACACATACATATACACACACACATATAGCTCAAGTGACCTTGAGCACCAAGATATCAGAAATATTCAGAAAAAAATCTTTAATCACAATAAATTTATTGATAGCCCTCATCATTGTGCAACTGTTTGTAAAGTATTGGGATGTGCTTTTATGGTGATTGTTTTAATTTTCATATTTATTACTTACAACAGACAAGTTTGGTGAAATGTATTTTAAGACTATAGATACAAAATCACTTTAGAAAAAAAGACATGAAAAACATCCCATTAAAGGAAAAGCCTTTATATGAGACATTGTTCACATTTCTGCAAATGGAATTTTCTGATTAACTACTATATATTATATTATTTGAATAACTTTAGGAAAGATTAATTCCAGAGCTCTGTCCCCAGCAATATTTTTTCCTGGCTGAAATTGGGCTTTAAAACAAAAACGTCAGCAAGGCAAACCAACCATTCAAGTTACAGGCTCCGAAACTTCGAGTGCAGGCAGTTAAAAGTGATTTAAGAAAGGCAGAAGGGGAAAAAAAAAATATTCTTTCACAAATGCGTATGCTAAACTTGTAAATTGATATATCAAAACCACAAGCGGAATATAGTAATTTGTCTCTTTGCCTGCTGTGGCGTCTCCGCAGCTGCCTGCCAGATAATATACCGATTGTAACTTCGCTAATTTACAGAGCCTTTAAGGCTAATCTCCCGGGCCAGCCTAAAGGGCTTCTTCATCCATTGAAATGCCAGAATAATTGAAATTGTCTTCAGCAGACAGTCAGGCAATAATGAATATTTTCTCTGTTGATTGCATGCCAGGGTTACACACAGGGTTGCAAACCAGGTCGATTCCAGCGCCAAGCCTCCCCGGGGAAGGACGGCCGCTAACCTTTGGCACTAGTCACAATACCCAGGGCTTCCCCTGTGCATGGAGTCCCAGAAGCCAGCGACGCCCAGAAGCTTCCGTACCCCCAAAGGCAGCACATTAGCCAAACGAACAATGGTCCCGGTGGCTTTCCTGGGTCTCCAGAGGCAGATTCGAGGCTGGGAAAAGGTAGTGAATGTGGATTTTCCGATGGGGACAGCAGGAGAGCTGGGCCGGAGACTACCGTGGGAGTCTGAGGCCAGGCATTGAGGAGGCAGGAGCAGACGCTTGCCTGTCAGCCTTTCCCATCACTTTGAATGGCCTTTGTCAATGCTGGGATAGTTTGTAGCTTCAGAATCCGCGCTGCTTCACTGGAGTCTGAACGACGTGCTGAGTGAAATTAAAGCGTTCAGTAACCCAGGCAAATCACCAGCAGCTTTGAAAAGGCTAAAAGACTGGTTTAACCTCAGGCTGGGGAGAGGTTAAAAGGTAAAAACGCCTAGAAGTTTCAGCAGAACCTTAAGATATTCGGAGTGCTGCCATGCTCCTGGTGTGCTTTGGAAAAGTAAATTTGGATACAGGAGAGGATCCGGGTCCAAGACACGGTGAGACTGAAACCACACAGCTATGGGAAAGGGATGCAGAACCTGCTGTTTGTGTGCAATGGAAACGGTAGCAGCTGAGCCACCAAGCAACGGCACCAGGTGCTTGGACCCCTTCGTCATCTGCTGGTACTTAATCAGATGCTCCCAGTTACCTGCTCAAAACAGCCGTGATTACTGTAGATGTTTACTGAGCTTCCGAGAATGGCCCGAGCTGGGAATCCAGTCACAACTGAGCTGAACTGGGCAGTTCTGGCTCTGATCCCTCACAAAGCTGCCTCCAGCTGTTGGAGATACTCAAAATCCAGGAGCACCCGCTCTCACCATGGCCTCCATAGCACCTGTCCTGCAGATGCTGGTTGTGGCTTAGCAGGAAGTCTGCAGGTCACGGTACAGATATCTGCACGAAGACGCTTGGAAAGCCTCGTGATGCCTTTACCCAGAGTGTGTAGTCCAAGATGGAAGCCACCCAGCCTTTAGTACCTCACCTGGAAACCACACACTGACATTTCCGCTTTCACTCTTGAGTGATGAGTGTGTCCTACATTATGAGAGGGTGTGTGTAAGGGTACCTGAGGAGCACCCCTCTCAGGGGCTGGCATGGTGTAACCTAAGCATTGTTGGAATAGAGACAGGAAGTTCTCTGTGGAAAGTGATGAAACAGGCCACCCAACATGAACACATATGTCCATACACCACACACACACACACACACACACACACACACAAACTAGTGCTCCGACCCCACCATTAGTCTACTGCCCTTTTAAGTGGCAGTAGAGGGAAAAGTTCAGGACAAGCTCTCAAAGGAATCGGGGTCTGCATTTCTAAGAACAAGAGGCATTCATCCCTTTTAGAAAAATCTACATTTTAGTAGCGCAGTGACAGCCACAGTAAAATCTTTCCAGAGAGCTGTGAGACCCCGGAGGAAGACTGTGATTAACTTTGCAAAGGATGACTGATTTCTCTAGGATATGACTAGAATAATTTTCACTCTGTGTTTGTCTATGGGAAAATGGGAGCTCGTCTCCACGTTTGGGAAACAACAAAGGGCTGGAAGCAGACCTGAGGTGAGGAGGGTCTTGCAGTGGGCTGTGACCTGTTCTTGACTGTGATGTTCCTTAGGTGTCTCAGGGTTCCCAGGACCTCACAAAAGCACGTGATTGCAGGGCCTCTATCACTCAGCCAATGGGCCATGTGCTTGAATTAAAGAGGATCTTTCAAAGTGTGACCCATTTGTGAATTCTTTACCACCACCAATGGCACCAAGAAAAGCCATTAACTGGGACCAAATGCTTAGAAAACTTTGCAACAAATTGATATTACAGCAACCTTTTTAAAAAGTCTCATGTAACCAACATTCAGGATAGACCAGAAGATAGCCTTGGACTTACGACCCTTCTGCCTCTATTTCCCAGACTACTGGGATTACAGAGAAACATTTAATACATCTTTTCATGATGTAGAAGCAACTAAAATCTCTTTATTCAATCTTCTCAATTGTTAGGTAATGAAGGGGTTAAGCACCAAACCAGTTCCTTGTTGGTGAGACAGTACAAATGCTGTCATCAAGGCAGACCGAATTATTCAGAGATGAGCAAAGCAAATTTTAACACAGAAAGCCTGTCCAGAGAACCCACACTTAGAGCTTTGTAACTAAGCGATTTGTTTGAATTTAAAAAAAAAAATGGCAAAATTAGGTCATACCACATGTGAACAGCAAATAGCAGGCAAATCCAGTCACCTTTATTGATTCTCTGATCTTTATACAATTGTTAATCTTGGGCCAACACTGGATACTGAAATAGCATCAATCAGACTTATCTGGGAGATGTGAAATTTTTTTCAGATCATACATGGAAATCGTTCCCAGGAGCTGGTTTATGCTGGAGTTGCTCACGTCTTACATGTAGCATGAAGCAAATAGTTAAAAAGCACAGCATGGTGTATTCATAGCTGGGTTTTAATTCCAAATGCAGCATTTACTAGGTGGGTGGCCTTGGGCTTTTTCTGTGCCTCAGGTTCCTCAGCTCCAACATGGGGCAGATCATACCATGCTAACTGTCAGGCTAGCAAATGGATGTAGTGTACTGTAAAGGTGATCCATGAACCTTAAACCATTGATGTTTATTCATCCCTGCTTTAGTTTCAACCTCAGTATAGCTCTCATCAATAAAAGCTGGCTATTCCCCACCAGGACGTTTCCATTCTGTGCCATCCTGTATTTGGTAGCTAAGTGGAGTGGTGGCCTATGCATGTGATTCGAGCACTTTTGAGGCTGAAGCAAAGCCGTGGAGCATGGTGAGGTCCAGGCCAACCTGAGCCAGACGGTGAAACTCTATCACACCTACAAACACACAGAGAGAGACACAGAAACACACACACACAAATCAGAAGCTGGAGGATAGTTCGTTTGGTAAAGTACTTGCCTTTCAAGCCTGAGGACCTGACTTGCCCAAGAACATGCATTTGAAAAACCTTGCCCGCTTGTGATTCCAGCACTAATGGAGCACAGGACAAGTAGATCCCTGGGACTCACTAGCTGTCTACCCTACTTTGTGAGATCTGGACCAGTAAAAGACCCTGTCTCGGAATAGATAGATAGATAGATAGATAGATAGATAGATAGATAGATAGATAGATAGATAGATAGATAGA
>NW_026596149.1:15182739-15248851 GCF_907164565.1 Psammomys obesus
AGATAGATAGATAGATAGATAGATAGATAGATAGATAGATAGATAGAAACAGACAATGTGTGAGGCGACTAACAGCCAAGGTTTCCTTCTGTCTTCCACAAGCAAGTATACACTCGTGTATGCTCCCTATGTGCGCGCGCGCGCACACACACACACACACACACACACACACACACACACACACATGCACACATACAAAGAAGCAAGCAAAATTGGTATTTGGGAGTTATTAGGAAATAGTACTGGCCAAACCCCTACTTTTACCGTATTTATAGCCAGGAGGAGAAAGAATCTAAAGTATATATAGCACACTGACTTAGCTGAGTGAAGGAGCTATTGGTAGAACTGAAAAATGAAAACAAATCTCGAAACTTATCCTGAAAAGTTACAACTTCATAGAGTAGACACAAACGAAGTGAAGGCCACATGCGGCTCCTGTTACACAACCCCAAAATCAATGGAGCTAGAAGAGGCACACAGGCTCTGCTCCAGAGGCATCCTTATTCCTTGGTAGCCAGTGCATTGGCATGGCGACGACCTTCGAGGGTACTTTGGCGGGACAGCTGCACAGAGGACGTGGCAGGGGGTCCTATGTTGCCTGCACACAAACATTGCTACAGAATACAGTGTGCTGAAAGGTGCAAGGCCACCATAAGCTAGGTGAAAGGCATGTGGTGGAGAGGATCCCTGGCCAGCAAGGAAAGAACACAGGGCTGAGTTCATTACTGATCTGCAGTTGCTAACAATACCCCCCCAAAAAAAAACTAATAATAATAATGTTCAAACACACTCAGTCCTGTAATGGATCCCAATGGAGACCACAGGAAACAATGACTCAATGGGAACCAGTCTATGGTGGAACAAAAATTGTTCTGTATCCCTGTTGGCTGGAGTTTGCTTGGCTTTCCTAAAATCGCAGTTTGAACATACGCAGTACTAGGGGCTGGACATACTACTTTGATGGTAGAGTACTTCCCAAGCTTTCATGTAGCCTTGGGTTAGACCCCTGTTACCACATAAAGAAGTGGTAGCATTTGGCGGGGGGTAGATGGAAGACCATGGTCATTCTCAGCCTACAGAGCATGTCTGAGGCACCCCTGGGCTTTAGGAGACCGTGACAAAAAGAAAAGCAAAATGCAAGAGGCTGAAACTATTAGCCAAGCAGATTGCAGTCTGCATTTTCATTTACCATGATTTTATTATATTTTATTTTTATCTCATGTTATCTTATTTTTCTTTCTCTGTATTTTTTTCAAATAGAGTCTTGTCATATTGCCC
The DNA here is from genome assembly GCF_907164565.1 of Psammomys obesus. NCBI lineage: Eukaryota > Metazoa > Chordata > Mammalia > Rodentia > Muridae > Psammomys > Psammomys obesus. The sequence goes on from NW_026596149.1 coordinate 15,184,018, forward strand.
ATGCTGCATACTGGCCCTAAAGTAACTGTCCTTCTTACCCAGTCTCCAAAGTGCATCACGATCAGACCTGGCTAAAAATTAAGTGAAAAAGTTTTTATGTGTGGACATAGGTGTCAGTGTGCACATATATGTATGTACTGTGTGTGTGTGTGTGTGTGTGTGTGTGTGTGTGTGTGTGTGTGTGATTCATCAGAGGTCATCATCGAAAGCCTTCCACAATTGCTCTTCACCTTATCTTTTGAAATAGGGTCTCTTAGTGAACTCAGGTTTCACCAATTTTCTAAGGTAGCTGACCGGAGAGCTCCGGGCATCTACCGGTCTCCACAGCCCCAGTGCTACAGTTACAGACCTGTGCAATCACAAGGCACTTTTATGTGTGTTCAATGAGTGTTTCGGGCCCCCATGCTTGCAAGGCACACACGTTGCCAACTGAACCCCCTCCCCAGCCACACTGTAGATGAGATCTCAGTGTAGCTGATCAGGAAAATCTCAATTCCTGCCCTCAAGCAAAGCTCCTGCCTCAGTGTCCTCTGTAGCGGGTGCCACACAGTGGGGCACAGAGTTTCAGTTCCACAAGCTAAATAACGAAAGTGGACAGTGGCAATGGTTGCACATTTTGAAAACATTTAATATCACTAACTTTTAGACATAGTCAAGTCGGTGAATCTCATGTTGTGTGTATTTTAATACCACAAAATGTATAAGAAGGAAAACATTTGGCCTGTCAATATATAGGGCAAAATTAAAAGCATCTAATTCCTTTTTAAAAATCGAAGTGCCTGGGAATCATTTTTATTCACCGAGGGGAATGCTATTCTCAGTGCTTCCTGATCTCCCATAGTCCTTGAGGGCTAGCTACTCTAACTCTCAGCTAATTCTAAATGGCAAGATAGACATGTAAAATCTCAAACACTGGAGCGCAGAGACCTGTCTGCTGTTGGAGGGCTATCAGGCTAACTCAGTCTATTCTGAGTCCTTAAAGTTGCTCTTTTTCTGTGTACATGCCAGACTGAACCACACACACACACACACACACACACACACACGCACGCGCACACACACACACACACACACACACACGCACACATGTGCTCTAGCGCCTATGGACTTAGGCGACTTTCTGTTGGGCTGTAGACGTAGCTCAGTTGGTAGAGTGCTTGCTTGCCGTGAGCAAAACCCTCAATTCAATCTATAGCACGGCATGAACTAGGCTTGGTGGGGCATGTCTGTAAGTCCAGAACTCAAGGTAGAGGGAAGAGGATCAGAAAGTCAAGGCCATCTCTAGGAATCTGCCCCAACTGCCCAAGACAAGAATGGGTGCTCCTGTTATGTGCTCAGAGCACCCTTCACCTACTTCTCCCTGACCATACAAAAATATTGGCTCTCACTTCCAGTCATCTCTCAGAACCTGAGACCACAACATAGTTGGCACTTAGTATGTGTTTATTTATTAAATGGGTGGATTAATGAATGTATACTAAAGGTAATTTAACTCTTTCCAATGACTGCTTAACATAGGCAAGTCCTAGCAAGAGAAAAGACTATGAACACCCAATCAGGTAACAATTACAGGTGAAAAGTTTACCAAAGTTAAAAAAAAACAAAAAACATTTAAGAAATTAAATTTTCACTCCATTTTTAGTGTAAAAGGTTCATATTAACCCACTGAAACTGATACTAACATTTTTTCACTGAAGATTTGCTTTGAAATTGTTTTCACCTTAAATTCTAAATCTCTGACAATTAAATAAGAACACTCATCACACAGATCTCCCTGATAGGGTAAACTATCAAGAGCCTAAAGTCTTAGAAGGGCCACTGCTTTGCATTTTGTTCTAATTGTTGGGTGCAGGCCTCCTTATTTAGAGTTTCCAGATTAAAAGTTAATTTGCTTTAGACCTGCCTGACACAGGCCAGGCCTCTTGCGTAGGCTTTGTTGCTTATAAGGCTAAAGTGTAATTTCTGACTCTTCCCACCCCCTTTACTGTAGACAATAATCCACTCTGTCTCCTCTTAATTAAAGCAAATAGCCCAACTCACAATAGTTGTTTAAGAGACTTCTCATTCCCTCCACGCAAAGAGCTAATTGATTTCCAAATGATAATGGTGTTTACATTAGAAAGCCAAACCTCTTGTATTTAGTCCTTAGCACATCTTAAACCTTCCAGTCTCGTGAATATCAAATGGCCAAAATACCTCCATGGTAGCTGGCGCCTCAGACAGCGCCCAAATCTCAGTTCCAAAATCTTTGACAGGCTCATTGGGTGAATTCTGGTTTCTATGAGGCATTGGAATTTCACATACTCACCTGTGCAATTCACAGCTCTGTTATCTTACAGTAGAAGCCTCCAAGGCAACTCTGGAGCCACAGGCAGATCTGGATTGTTTAAAGACAAGGTTTCAGTCCTATAGAATGGAACTGTGATGAATTTAAAAACAGGTAAGCCACAAGACACATGAAGAAGCATCAGAGCCACGAAAAGCAATGGTCCACTGCCAGGGGTTTGACATAGCCTTTCTAGATGGTGCACGCGGTCTTGTCTTCATGGCTGATTTTCCCGTCATTCTCGAAGGAGCAAAGCTTTGTAGTTTACATTCTGTATTTTCACGATTGCTAACGAGATTTTCTAGCATCTGGGGTTTTAATTAAGTCAGTAGATGTCTCAAATGTCCCTGCTTAGAAGTTCAAACAATAGCCAAAACAAGCTGCAGCTATTATTGGTCATTTCTCCTGGCCTTCTTAAAGCCATCCCCAAATATTGTGATTCACTTTTCATCACACTTAAGATGAGGCTCAGGCAGAGCGCCTTGACTCAAATGGCTGTTTTGTCATGCAAGAGAGGAGCAGGAATTTCGTTTTCCTGAAACCGGGTTTTGTTTTTAAAGAAGCCATTCTCTCTCTGTTCTTGAACATACTAAATTACTAAATTGCTCCAGCAACCCGGGGGTGGGGGGGAGAGTGTGCCTCAATATAATCACTTTCTAAGTAATTAAAACAGCAACTAATTTCTCCCATAATTAAAAAAGTTTGCTCATTGGCACACACATCCATCCTAATATCATATGTAGAAAATATCTTAAAAACATGTCCAGTGCAACCAGACTCTCCTTGCAGAAAAGGCATGTTCTCCCAAGGATATTCCTCTCCTTTCATTCTGGGTACAGTTTACCTGTCTTTCTTTTTACTTATTTATTTACTCTTTAAAGTGGTATTGACCTAGGGCCTTATGTGCTAGCTAGGCAAGTGCTCCAACCACCGAGCTACAAACCAAGCCCTCCTCATTCTATTCCTTCAGCACATCCTAAGGCAGACTTACTTTCACTTATTACTCTGTGGCCGGACTATCACTGTCCTAGTGCCCAAAACACGGCACCTTGATAAACTGTAGAACCACACATAGACAGATAGAGAGTAAACAGACAATAGATACTTAGAAATATGCACAGATCCATGAGAAGGAAGGTAGGCTAGTACAATAACTAACATTTAGAGCATGATGAAGCTCATTTGGGATGATATCTCACAGATTAAGAGAATTAAATCTCATCAAGGTTACCTCATTTATCCAAAGTCTCCCCACTTATCCAGAGCAGAAATACCAAGATCCAAAGTATGTCTTCCTACTTCCTGCCAAGTGATTTTAAAATAGTTCAGGGAGGCCTAATGTGATGGTGCACACCTGTAATCTTAGTTCTAGAGAGGCTGATGTGGAAGAGTTGTCATCAGTTGAGAGTCAGCATTGGCTACATAGTGAGTATTAGGTCAGCCAGGGGTAGATAGCAAGAACATATATGTATATGAATATGTATATGTGTGTGTATATGTGTGTGTGTGTGTGTATAAATAGAATTCCCACTTACCCTTTAGAATTTTTTTCACATCATCATAACCCTTAATAACAAGGAAAAAATTTAAACTTCATTTATTTGTTATTAACTGTTTATCATTAGGGACAAGAGTGTATACTCTATGGACATAGGAAGACTCCAAAGATTTCAGATCTTCTGGATACCAGAATTCTGCACTGTCAAACATTATTTTAATAAATGATTCATACTCTGGGATGTGAGACTTTTGTTTATTTGTTTGTTTAATTAGACTGTTCATTTTAATTACATTCTTTAACAGGATTGTTCATGTGGGTGTTCAAATAACAGCATGCATCCCAATGTGTCCAGAACTGAAAACTGTAAGTTTTTCATTATTATTGTTATTTCTGTGGTCATCATCATAAGGTCGCCATACTAACAAAGCTCAATTTTCATTTTAAAAACAGGTAACATGGCTTTTGTGCCCAGGAATGTATAGGAAGGAACAGAAGTGGGAGAGGCTTTGAGGAGCATCTGGGAAATCCAAAAGAAAATTGAATCCTCTGCTCTTAGCCAGTGAAGTTGACCAGAGAGAAATCTGCCTCTTGCCAGAGGGGTTGACACTGGGTTCTTACTAATCTGAAAATGGAACCCTGGCTTGAGCCTTGAGCCTGAGCCAGCAACAACCCCAGGACCCTCCCGCATAGCAGGAAGAAGGAAGGAAAGGCAAATGAAAGGCTGAACCCTACAGCTGGCCACTGTAGCAAGATAAATTCACAAGGAGTAAACGTCAGTATCGATGCTTTCAGCATCCAGGAAACTAAAAAGCAATTTTCATAAACTCTCAAATATAGCTTGAAATAACATAAAGCTTAAACTGTCTCTTACAAAGAAATGCCTCTTCTGAAAGGATTCCAGAAAACCATGAAATGCAGCCGATAAGGCTGTGCCAAATTGTAAAGCTCGCCACAATCTGCTTCTCTCCCTCTTTCTTTCCGCTGAGCTTTGTTACTGGAAAAGCTCACAACAACAACAACAACAATAACCAAAAAGTTTTGTCTAACGCTGAAAGCGCCTCTGCCCGCAACAACAAGCATGCCGGAGTGGCTGACGCATTTGATTTATTCCATGGAAATAGTGTCAAAATAGCGTTTGCACAGAGAGAGAAAAGATTTTTGATGGAAGGCTCCAGTAGGGCTGCGCAAGCTAATTCTAGAAGTTTCTCGCCCTTATCAACCATTGTTTTGAGGATTAATTATAGGTTTACTTGAATCTCACACTTCACCAGAATGTTTACCTACCAAGACAAAGCAAGCTGGGTGGCTTTTTCAACTAATGTAAACATTTAACTTAGTGCAGTTCTTACTGTTTGGCTTGGCCCATTTGTTCTAAGTATTTTTCTTCCCCCAGTGTTGACCAATTATTTTCAATTAGACTGATAATTGCATTGTATAGTTGAAAGACCCAATTAATATCCTTAAAAGCAACATTGCTAAGTAGTATTTAGTGGAAATTTTATATTTAGCTGTCAAGAAATAATCATGGTTTACATTTATGGAGCACCTTTCATCCCAAAGGATTCCAAAGAGCTATTATAAACGTCATGTACTCCATTACTAATTATAGGTCAGGGTCTTGTCACTCCATTGGAACGACCTCTTTGTGGAGGTGAAGAATGAGACTAACTTGGTAGCATGTAAGAATAGTCTCATACAATTGGAGCGGTGAGGGCAGCTGAGCGAACAGGAAGCAGATGGTCTGGGGGCTTGTGAACAGTGGTTCCTCACTGCTCCTCTATGCCAGTGAGTGGCTACCAGTCACCAACAGAGAAGCAAGCTGCACAAGGGGGCTTACCTGAAAGTGGTGGGCTCCTTTTCAGAGATGCAGAGGAGGGACTCTATAAGGCCCTAGCAAGACTGTGATTACTTGATTTCCAGTAATTAGCACAATTCATCCTAGCCAGTCTAAACCAGGAAGCTTCTGTCCCGGCCATCTGTTCCCTGAAGAACTTCCTCGGGGTTCTTACCTGTCTGATTTCAGCATTACTTGGGAAACCAGCCATGCATGCAGGGAAGATGGGATGGGAAGACTTTACTACACAGACATTTGTGAGGAATGCAATACTGCCAGACTCCTCATGAAGACCATCCTGAGAGTGGATGAACATATAAAAACCTAAATGTGCATCCTACTAATATTTCTAATGGGAACTTCACAGAGAAGACATGTGAGTGAGACCTTCAGGGACCTGACCCTGGTGTCTGATGACCCAAAACAACTTAATCACATATTTATGCAACAAAGACTAATTAACTGTCTACTGTATGATAGAGTGTGGGCCCTATCAACAGCAGACAGCAGAAACTGTAAGTTGAGCTATCACTTTGAGGCAAGTCTTACTCTAGGTCAGAGAAAAAGCAAAGACCCTAAAAAGCATTAGAGTCCTTCTTCTTGGAGGTTTGGAATGCATGGTGATCAGAGATTCTCCAAAGCTGCCATTTCGTTCAACTCCACTTAAAGCCAGCCCTAAAGAGCTCGGCAGGTAAGCTCATAGACCAGCCCCAAAGAGCTCGGCGTGGAAGCTCAATGGTGCTATGCTCGCTCAGCATGTAAAGGGTTCTCATTTTAACCACAGCAATAAAATAGAGGGAGAAAGGGGATATCAGGTGGGAATGGGGATACAGCTCAGTTGATAGAATGTTTACCTAACATATACAAGGCCCTCAATGCCATGCCAACATCTCATGTGGTGGTATATGCCTATAATCCCAGCACAAACTAGTTCCTGCTACATAGAGATCCTGTCCCAGAGGTGTGGGGGAGAGTGAGAGGGAAAGTATGAGCAAGAGAAAAATGTTTAAAATTTACTAAAACCAATGAAGAAATATTAGGTAAGAAGAGGCCAGTATGCTTACGGAGATAAGAGATGGTCCCACTGAAATTGTAAGTGCTGTAGAAACAGCAAAAGGAATGTGAAACCCAGAGACAGAAAGTTGTCTAGAAAGGAGCAAACAGTACCTGAGGGGAATGTTTTCCAACCATCAAAAAGAACTGCCTCCAAGGAAAGATTTGATAAAGTGTTGATCAAGAGACCTGGGGATGTGGCAACCACTAATTCCTGGCCCAGGTGACTGTCTCTATCTCGAGACTGACCGAGAGGGTGGGGTAGAGTTTGATAAGCAAGGAATCCCAGGAACAGGTCAGAGGAGCCAGCTAGCCAAGCCCAAGTTGACATAGTACCTTCACTTATTAAATGTCTGGTTCCTGTACCCAGCCGGCCTCAAACTCACAGAGATCTGCCTGCCTCTGTCATCTGAGTCCTGCCGCCACACCTGGCTAACAGAGTTCAAGTAGGACTCTGAAACAGAGAAAGTCTACCCACGCTTTTATATTTGTGATGACCTGGTTATTCTGATTGATGATGTATAATAGCATTGCCTATCTCTAAATCCCTTTTTCTTTCTATTTGTCACCCAAGTAAACTACTCACAGTGGTGATGTTAATGAGCAAACAAACAAACAAAAAAAAGTCTCTTTCTTACCACCCCCTAATTGTGTCCTTAAATTCTTTTCCTCTTATCTCAGCTGGACAAGCAGACAAATCTAAACAGGAAACATCTAGAGGCCTTCGCCTGGCTTAGGCTTCACTTAGCACATTCCCTTCAGCCATAGGACATCAAGTGTTATATTTTTGTCTTTTTCCAACTAAGGTACAATTGGAAGGATCACTCTCCAACACATAAAGGTTCTTTGAATGCTAAAATATCAAGGACAGTAGAAGCCAAATTTAACTGTAGCCTTCCTTGCAGAGAAATGCAATCTAAATAACATAGATTCTTACCACATCCCTGCAAAATGGTTAGGAAATGTGTAGTCTTATTTCTGCTTTGGAGATGAAAAAAAAATTAGATAGGCCTAGAACTAGCTTTGAGATCAAGGCTCTGAAATAACCATAATATTAGGATTAATACAGGTATCATGCACTGTACAGGCAATTTCTCATTTAACTGTCCAAACTGCCATAGGCAGCACTGGGAATGTAGGTCAGCTGGCAGGCAGAGTGTTTGACTGGCATGCAGGAGGCCCTAGATTCAGTCTCCAGCATCCTATAAACTGGGTGTGATAGTGTAAACTTGTAATCCCAGAACTCTAGATTAGAGGCAGAGTTCTGGACCAGTAGGTGACAGTCATCCTCAGCTATGTAGGGAGTTCAGTGTCAGAATGGAAGACGTGAGAGCCTGCCTCACAACGGCAACAAAAAGTACCATAAGTGGTATACAAGATGATTCATTCACTTGAGTCAAAATTAAATAAATGCATTGATACATTTAGGCTGGTGAACTTTAGGGTGCAAATTGCTCATGTTTGTCTTCTATGGAGGAAAATAACCCAGGAAATGTGGTGACTCTTGCAGACTGACACACTGGAAATTCAGGAGTGGAGAAGGGGGGGGGGGGGGGCTGTGCATTTAATCCCAGAAAATGAAGGGAAAGTGGAAGGCAGAGACCCAAGTTCTGAAATGGGTTTCAAGGCAGAGTTAAAGGGGTACATGAGGCTGGAGTGAGTGTGGGCACACTAGGTGCCACACAGAACATGAGGACAACAGCCTGCTGCTTCGGCTGGTGGTTGCCCAAGACAGCCTGTTCTGAGCTCTGCCCACTGCATCCTAGTCCAGAATCAGCTGACCACAGTCATCTTTCCATAGGCCAGATGTTACCATCCCTGCTAAAAATGGCCCCTGCCACAGTTTTACTCCCTGGCTTTAGGACTGGTTTACTATGAGTCTAAATTTACATACCCTTTACTCTGAATTCTAAATAATCTTATCTCTAGACACTTATCCCTGTCCTTTCTAGCTTCTTTCTTGACCTCCACTCTCTTTATCCTTTCTTTTTAATTCCTTGGAACTTCAGTCCTCATCTCCAAATTTGTATTTCCTTGGTACTCCACAAGGTGAAAGCAGTCACTTCATTCCAGTTCCTAAACAGATCAGTGGACCAACATTGCTCATTGTGTGACCCTGGGGGCTTGTGCTAAAGCTAATAAAGAAAAGCCCTGGGCCCTTGAGGAATTTAGTAGCACAGATAAAACACAAAAGCAACTGGGGAATTTTAGGAGAATGCATATCTGAGTCTCTTGGGCTGTAGTTAGCCTCAGTTCAAGCTCTGCTTGCCTCTTTCTAATGTAACCTTACTAAGGAAATTCAACATCCAGAGGGTACCACATAACCTAACATCCACCACTCACACTAACTTCAAGCCTCCCACCCCTACAGACACCTACCCAGTCAATCACGGAAGACTCTGTTCCCCCTGACTCGCCTCCTGAGTCTGAAATCTTAAAGAATCCAAATTTCACCACACAACTGGGTTGGAAACCTTCTTACATAGAAATTTGCAGACTAATTAGGGAATGTTGTTAAAGTACTTTAAAATCCTTAAATTGTGTAATCCCTTGTTTTTTTTTTTTTTAATCTCTTTAAATTACTCTAATTTTACGTTTATCCTAGTGCATTCTATTTCCCAGAATTTGTCAAGGTAAGATCTCCCACATCCCCTCGACAGCCATGCTCGTTTTCTTGGAAAATATTACAATTGGCTTCCACTTAAGACAGTCTTAGAGGATTTTTTTCCCTCCTAAAAACGGTTTATTCCCATCCTTTCGGAATCTAGGAGACTAAGCTAATATAAGGTGCCCTGTCAGCTCCCTGGAAAGTTTGTTTGTGTTGTTTCTCAGGACTGAATTAAAGACTACAACAAACTATTGCCAAATCTCAGCACAACCGACTTTAGAAAAACATTATTCCACCCTATCAAAAAAATCTCTACTCTCTTTTCTGGCCCTAGGCTTATCAGAATGCAGGTAAGCCAGAAAGGACGGGATGGAGGGACAAGAACGTCAACAATGTGGGATGGACCAGGACTGATCAGAAGATTTCTAGGGAGGCTCCACAGGGTAATTATTACAAAACCCTCAGTGTGGGCCAGCAAAACCAGAAATCAAAGATTCTCCAATGAAGTCTGGCAAAGGCTAGCTAAGGAGGGAGTGGGGCCCAGTGTCTGGCGCCACCATCAAAGAGCTGGACCACCTGAGGCAGGCCACTTGATCTCTCAGGTTTTCTCCTTCCCTACAGACAAAGGCATTGATGAGGGTGAACACTGTTGTTTTTGTTTTTTTGTTTTTTTTTTTCCCCAGGCAAGCAAATGACAAACCAAGTTTATATGGAAAAAGAGTCATGAATAGGTCACAGGTCATGTATCTCCGGGCAGCCTGAGCGCTCAATAGAGTCTAGTGGAAAGATCTGTGCTGCTGTGATATCAATTTAAAAATTAATTCTCTCCTTCCTTCTCTCTTCCCTTCTCCTCTCCTTCTTTCATTTCTTTCTTCCTTTTTTTTTTTCTTTCTGAGGGATGAATTCTCAGTAAAGCTCTAGCTGGTTCAGAACTTGTTATGTAGAGCAGAATGGTGTTGAACCTTCCCTGATCCTCTTGTCTCTGCCTGCTGAATGCCAGAATTTTAGGCATGTTCTACCACATTTGTTCTTAAAAAATTTCTCTTTCTTTCTTTCTTAATCAAAATCATCATACATTTGGGGTTGTCCATTGGTTGTTGTTTTAGTTGTCTAATTTGCAGAATTTTTGGTTTTGGTTTTGATATTTGAAATAAGGTCCCACATTACAGGCCAGACTAGCCTGGAACATACTTATATAGAGATCTGAACTCCCAACCAGAGGTGACATAGTGTTCTGGATATATTCAAACCAGGCTTGGCTTAGTTGAATTTTAAATGAATCAAAGTATTTATAAATAATATATCAATTACTAATCAATAAAACTGTACAGTGACACTTTGAGCTTTTCCAAACCAAGAACGCAGTCAGAACATGAGGGCAAGGTACCCTTGTCTTGAAACTCTAAGACTGAAGTTCATCAGTGAACATAAAGATTTCCCTCCTTTCCCACCTGTTCAACTTCCTTCCTTCCTTCTCTCTTGCCCCCTTCTTCTATGCCCTTTTCTTTTTCTTCTCCTTTGAAGAGTTTTTTTTTCTTTCATGTCAGACTCTTTGAGTTCACTAGCTCATGAAGTCAGTCAATCAAAAATGTAAATTACCCACCACGGACATGAGCTTCTCCTTTTCACAGCACCATCTAAATAGGAAATAATGGGACCTGGTGGAGCTTTGTAGATTTTTAATATTTAAATTTAAATGAACTAAAATTTAAAAACTTTTTTCTTTTAAATTCTCTGCCTCAAAGTCAGGTGTGGTGACACATGCCTGGTATCCTAGCTCTGGGTTAGTAGAGGCAAGAGGGTCAGGAGTTCAAGGTTATTCTTGTCCACAGCCTGGGCTACAAGAGACTGTGTTAGCAAAACAAAGTGCAATTCTTCATCTGCACCAAGCACACCGGAAATGCTTGTCTTAAACATCTGTAAGTGCTAATGGCAGACACACTGGCTGACACAGAGATGGAACGTTGGCTTTGTTTTCTTCCCTTTAAAATGAGAGGGGATGGAGTATCAATCTCAGGAAAGACCCCTGTGCTCAGATTTTTTGGTTCTGTTGCTCTCCTTGTGGAGTTCCTGTCCTCTCCAGATCTTACTGTTTCCCACTTGTTTCGTAAGATTCCCTGCACTCTGCCCAAAGGTTGCCCATAAGTCTCAGCATCTGCATTGATAGACTGCAGGGCGGCGCTTTTCAGAGGTCCTCTGTGTCAGGCTCCTGACTTGTTCCCTCTTTTCTCCTTCTTCTGATGTCCAGCCTCTTTGCCTTTCTGGAATTGAGCATTTTAGCAAGAGTCTTCCCTCTTGATTAGTTTCTTTAGGTGTACAGATTTTAGTAGGTTTATCCTGTATTATATGTCTATATGAGTGAGTGTATACGGTGTGCATATTTCTGCTTCTGGGACAGCTCAATCCGGATGATCTTTTCCAGATCCCACCATTTACCTGCAAATTTCATGATTACCTTGTTTTTTATTGCTGAGTAATATTCCATTGTGTAGCTATACCACAATTTTTATATCCATTCCTCCACTGAGGGGCATCTGGGCTGTTTCCAGCTTCTGGCTATTACAAATAAGGCTGCAACAAATACGGTTGAGCAAATGTTCTTATTGTGTACTTGAGACTCTTTTGGATATATGCCTAGGAGTGGTATAGCTGGATCTTGAGAACGCGCTATTCCTAATTTTCTGAGAAAGCATAAGATTGTTTTTCAAATTGGTTGTACAAGTTTACATTCCACCAGCAGTGGAGGAGAGTTCCCCTTTCTCCACAACCTCTCCAGCATGTGTTGTCTCTTGATCTTAGCCATTCTGATGGGTGTAAGATGAAATCTTAGGGTCATTTTGATTTGCATTTCCCTGATGGCTAATGAGGTTGAGCATTTCTTTAAGTGCTTCTCTGCCATTCAATATTCCTCTGCAGAGAATTCTCTGTTTAGCTCTGTACCCCATTTTTTAATTGGATTACTTGATTTTTTGCTGTTTAACTTCTTTAGTTCTTTATATATTCTGGATATTAGGCCTCTGTCAGATATAGGGTTGGTGAAGATCCTTTTGTAGCCCATGACAGTTCAGTGTCCAAGTGGGTTACATAGTAATGGGAAGAGGGACTGCCTCTGACATAATCTGATTGGCCTGCTCGTTGATCACTTCCCCCTGAGGGGGGAGCAGCCTTATCAGGCCACAGTAGAGGACAATGCAGCCACTTTTGATGAGAACTGATAGACTAAGATCAGAAAGAAGAGGAGAACCTCCCCTATCAGTGGACTTGGGGAATGGCATGCATGCAGAAAGGGGAGGGAGGGTGGGATCGGGAGGGGAGGAGGGAGGGGCTTATGGGGGGATACAAAATGAATAAAGTGTAATTAATAAAAAAAATTAAAAAGAAAATTAAAAAAAGAAGATAAAAAAGACAGGAACCTGGGGTCAGGAGGTCTTGTATAACCTGATGGCTTATGCTAAGCAAGTTTATTAAGAAGTACAGCATCTTATATACTATGTGTGTGTGGGGGGGGGGGTAATGGGACAGAGTCAGCTGAAAACTATTATAACAATGGAGCAAGGTCAGCAAGAAGCTCATCAGACAATGTTTCACAAGGGGGACACGGCCTATCTCAAAGGCATCAGAAACGGAGCACACATTGGCCTTGGGTCTGATAACCATAGCCCCCTAGGGTGGCAAGAGTTGGGTTCTCAGGATCTGAACTCAGAATCTGTAGCTCCCCAAGGTCCTGGTCCCAGGCCACTGCTGGCTCTGTTAAACATTCTCTTGGTTTAGAGAAGGAGTTATCTTCCATACATCAGGGCCTCAGAGAAAACCTCAACAGCAGAGACTCATTTGTCTGAGGCTGGCTACTCCAGATGGGGACGTATTCTGTGGATAGCAAAGGCAGCCCGATGTATCCCATCATATTCTCCTAAGTCAGTGCCATTTCACACTAAAGGAAGAGACTGTCCTAAACCTGGAAGCACAGAGACACGCCATTTTGTATTAACTCAAATAAAGTGCCTTTTTGTTGCCTGGTCTGTACTCTTAGCCAATTTCATTTAAACAGCAAGTGGCAAAGAAAAGGAAATAAAACAAAATTTAAGATAAAAAAAAAAATGAGAGGGGATGAAGCATGTGAGCTCTCAAACCTCTTTGAGAATCCATTATGTCCATGGGAGGAGTTGGTTCAGGCAGCGTTCCGAATTGGTTCTCTTTTTCTCTCTCGTTTTGTTTGTTTGTTTCTCTTTTTTATTTTGTTTGTTTGTTTGTTTGTTTGTTTGTTTGTTTTGTAGATAACTTTTGGCAAAAAGAAGTACTAAAAAAATAAGGCATGGCACCCAAGCATAAATAGCACTGAGGTATAAGAAAAAGGTTCTAGATCCCTTTTGTATCACTCTATGGTTGCTCAGGGTCGGAATTCGTCCCTTGGTAAGCCCCATGCTTACATATTAGAATTCCCAATATTAATTTTTCTTATGCATCAAACAGCAAAATATTAAAAAGTAAATAGATTGCTTTTATTTTCAAATGGTTTATTTATTTCGTTAATTTTTTTAAATAAAAAAAACAAGCCAACTACTTAGGTTGTAAGGAATCTGAATGCCATCCTAAGGAGGAAAGATGGTTCAGAAAGAAAATGTCTGTCTTCCCCCAAATCTCATCTGCTCAGTAGACGTTCTACTCTACCCATATACTGTTGTTTGTTTGTTTGTTTTTTCATTTTTACCTCCATACACTGGAAACCTAAGATTCCTTTTTGCACTTTAATGCTTCACTTTTAATAAAAAATATTCTTTTATATCATCCTTGACTTTAAGAACTCACTTCTTCAATATTTGAATTCAATATCATTGAATTCAAAGTCTATGACAAAATAAGACTGTTTCTCAGAAGCCATGCCTGGACATAGGAGAGAACAGATGATTCAGTTCAGGGACTAATTGACACCTATGACAATTTAAATGACGTCTTTGATGACAGCCATAATTTTCAGGTTCCTTTACCACCCACCTACTTAACAGCATAAAAGTAAGATAAGCAAGGAATAAAAGAAACTTCTTAGAATCTGAAAAAATGCTAAATACAAACTCTAAACATGAGGAAACAGGTTGTCATCCCTCCTTCTCATCTGCCAGAAGTTAGGACTTCTCTTTTTATGAAAGACAGAGAAGCAACAGGCAGAAACTACAAGTCCCAGCATGCACTGGTCCACAAAGATCAAAGACATATAATTGAAGATGATATTATCTTCATTTTAATTAAAAGTTTTCTTATCTTCAAAGAACTTTTCAAATACAGTACCTCATGATTTCCTTGTCATTAAAAACACAATTTAAAGATGGATAAAAAGAAGGGGTCAACTTGATTGTGCTTGGCCATAGAAGTTGCTCATCATGGGAACCTCTGAATCTCACAGTATTCTATTGGATTAATATTTTCCTGAGATTTTAGTTAACAAATGAAACCCAAGAGCATCTTCAAATGACTAAGTCATTACTTTCCAAGATAAGCCATCTAGATCTTCAAATCTGAGGTACCAGAGTACAGTGGTACCTTTTCGAATGGCACCTTTGCTGCTATAAATAAGCAGAGGAGGCTTTTCCATTAAAGCCATGGTGAAGGCAGCTTTTGGTCATGTGATGGCTCTGATGTGAAATGTCCCTTCAGGCTTCCGGGGTTGAACACTTTTTCCCAGGTATTGATGCCATTTCGGAAGGTTGTGAAACATTTGGTAGTGGAGCCATCCTTTAGAAGGAAGTAAACCAAAAGTGACAGGCCTAAGAAAGTTTAGCTGATCCTTGTCTCTCTCCTTTCTAGGAAGCAAGGTAGTAACCATCTTTTTAGTAATTTGTGTGCCCCCTATGAAATTTCTTGACTGAAATACAAAAGGTGCCAAGAGACAATGGGCCACACCTTCTGAAACTGTGAGCCTAAATCAATCTTTCTTTACCTTAAGTTCTTGAAGTTCTTATTCCCCAGAAATATACTTCGGGGGTTACTTGGTGTGAGCCATCCAAACTCACTCTTTAGTCATCATGAGAACAAAAGCCTCCTTCTGAGAAAAACTGCTTCCTCAGACTGAAGAGGGCATGTCAGGTTTGTGCTTCAACAAGGGGGAAGGTCCTTCATTGCAGTGCCAATGCAGAGGAGGCTCTCAGAAACAGTGTCCAGTTGACACAAGAAGGGTAGGGAGAGAGAGAAGAGGCCGTAGGTCAATACCTCATTGCTTTCCACCACATTATTCTTTTAGGCAAGGTCTCTCATTGAACTTGTAGCTCACTGACTGTCCAATGAGTTGAAGAGATCTACCTGTATCCCTGCAGACCTCCACCTCAGCACTAGGGTTATAGACATAAACTGTTGAACCTGTGTTTTTTTTTTTTTATTTTTGAGTGAGGCTTTGAACTGATGTTCTCATGCTTGTATAGTAGGCTATTACTGACATCTCCCTAGCCCCAGTATTCTAGTTTTTGGCCAACAAATCTAACCACGTTAGATATACAGTCCTTACTCTCCAACATCCTTTCTCATATTTTCTTTGTATTCGTTTTGGATTCACTTATCACTAAAATACACATTTTAGTTGAATTATTCAAGATTCAAACTTCTGCTGCCTTGAACATTTCAGTAAACATTTCTGTACACTTACCTACAGCAATTCAACAAACACGTGGAGGAAATTAAGAGTAGTTCTGACAGTTTCTCAACACAGAGAATTTTTGCTGAAAGCTATTTAGCAGAAGTTCAGTATTTATCTTGTTTTTTTCTTTTCTTTCATTTTTGTTTGTTTCTGCATCCGAAAGTGTGTTCTATCCCTTCTGTGTGCTTCTAGAGTGGGCACACATTCCAGGAACAAGCCATGTATTCTGGCTCTTGCTGGTAGACCATCTCCAGCAGAAAGAGAAACATCAAAATGAATCCTGGCTATTCCCTGCTTCCAGCAAATACAGCAACTATTGGTCCACTTAGGTTTCTGGTCTTGTTCCCTGTAGTTGGTTCACATGGGTCAGTGCTGAACCACAAATTCTTGGCTTCTCTTGCAGTCTAATCCATCCTTCACAATTTCTTTCTTAAGAGATGTTGTCTTCTCTTTGCTATGATGCTTTTAATTGCTTCATTGCTAACAAGCTCACAAATGAATCATCAATTGCTCACAAGCTCACAAGTGAATCATCAATTCACATCACCAGGACATCAACATTTATGTATGGGTCCTTATAAAGCACCAGCCAGATGTGATAGCCCATACCTGTAAGCCCTGAACCAGGAAGGCTGGGGCAAGAGCGTCTCACATTTAAAGCCAATCTGGAATACACAGCAATACATTGTAATAAAAGCATAACAGTAAGCAAGTGAGAGCTGAGGAGATAATTCAGCCACGTAAAGTGTTTGCTGCACAATCATGAGGATCTAAGTTTGACCACAGAACCCATATTTAAAAAAAAAAAAAATCCAATTTTAGTGTTTCATGCCTGTCATCCATGCACTGGAGAGATGGACACCAATGGCTCCTCTAAGAGCCAGGGTTTCAAATTAAATATAGACTTATATTCT
This sequence comes from Psammomys obesus, assembly GCF_907164565.1. Taxonomy (NCBI): domain Eukaryota; kingdom Metazoa; phylum Chordata; class Mammalia; order Rodentia; family Muridae; genus Psammomys; species Psammomys obesus. The sequence goes on from NW_026596149.1 coordinate 15,200,876, forward strand.
TATAGTATCAAAGTTAATCTATATCCAAAAAAAAGATCCAGGCTGAGCCAGGTGGCTCTACTGTGACAGAACAGAACTAAGAGGCTGTCTTTTCCTATAGAATTGTTTCGTCCTGCCCCCACAGTCAGGATTTGTAACTCTGTCTAGCATTATGAAACCACGTGTCCTTGGGTTTCAGAAAGAGGCTGAATCTAAAGATAATAGTAATCATCACTTCTATAAGATGGAAAGGTCATCTGAGGACCTTGAGCTTCTTTGGTGTCTTCTGTAGAATATCGTCTTCACAAGTGAAAGCTCACCTGTGAAGCAAATTACCCAAAAGCATAGTATCTCTAATTACCAAGCCTTATCTAAAGCCTCCATGATTCTAAAGCTGAAAAGGCAGTGAGTGAGAATACTTCACAGTTATTCATGACTTGAGAGTTGACGTCTGCTGTCACCTCGAATGATAAAACACAGACCAAGGAGAAGAGGAGCTGGGATGTTACCATGAGCACATTATAGATCAGTGCCTTTGCACTGGGCATATGGGAATCATTTAACCCTCACAGTAAAACTAGTATCTTAGAAGGCTTATGAGTCAATAGGACACAAGTAACTCATTCTCATCCAGAAATACCCCAAATGTTCTTCCATCCAGATCCTAAAGGCTCTGGGACATTCACTTGCTTAGAGTTACCAAGCGGTAAAAAGGTTTTAAGTCTTGACTTAGTACAGTTAAAAAGACATGAGGATGCCTGGTCTGGCTCCAGAGAGTTCTAACCATGCTTTAAAATGTCTTTCCAACAATCCTCCAGAGAAAGGATCATGTTTGGTTTTGTATGGTCTTAAGTGGAAAGGGACATTTTAGCCCAGCTTGTGGACTTTTATGGCTTAGAGGGAACTCAGCTTCCTCACAAAGAAAAGAGAGCTTGTCACTGAAGGACTGAATGCTGGATGGCATTAAATACCCATTATTCAGCTGGGATAAAGTATGTGCTGAATCCTCTGCCAAGCACTAGTAATAAATAAACTAGATGTATGTGCTCATGCAGTAAAGAACCTGATGTGTACCAGATGTAGTGAATCATGACTATAATCCCAGTTCAGGGAACTGAGGCAGGAGGATTGCCATGAGTTAAAGGACAGCCTTGACTGTAGAGTGAAATCCTATCTCAAAACAAAATAAAACCATTAAAGCAAAGAGAACAGTGTCTTGAGTTGAGATCTTAAGAGCACAGAGAAAGTGTTAAGAGAACAACAAAGACAGCCACTGACTTTCAAATGTCACCATCCCCAGTTTGAAGGGTAGGACAGAGGTGGGGAAAGAGCTTCAGAATGGGTTAGATAAAGAAAAAGCAAGAGTGTTCTGGACATTCCAGGCTTGAGTGTTAGGATGCTCAAACCTAGTGGGGTGGAGGTATCTCAGAGGCCTCAGTTTCTCATTTATAGAAGCAAATGAGTGGTTAGACACCCGCACCCCAGTATTTAGTAACCCATTAGGAAATTGATTAAAAAGACTGTATACACGAGTGGAAGAATTTGCTCACAGGAACCAACTCTCCTTCACTCTCAGCAAAGTAGGGAATAGTTTTTAAAAGCTGGGGAGTAACATCAAATCCCCTTTCTCCAGGAAGAGGATCAGAAGAGTAGGAAATGAGGCATCATGAGGAAGGGGCGGGAGAAAACATAGTGATGTCACTAGAAGCCTACACTCCAGACTGAGCCAGGCAGAGGGATGGAGACATAACTCTGTACCATACAGGAGACTTGTCATTTGAAAGTCAAGAACAAATAAACTTCAGAACTGTTATGCTACCTAACAGTGTCTGGGGGGTGGGCTGTTGAGATGGCTCAGTGAACCAGGTGCTTAGGCCACGAGAATGAAGGCAAGTTCAACCCCTAGCACACATAAAAATCCCATCATGGTAGAGTATCATTATAACCCTGGGCATGAAGAGTCACATGGGTCCCAGGGCCTCACTGTCCAGCCTGCCTAGCCTAACTTCCAGGTTCAGTACCAAAAAAATAAGGTCAAGAGCAATTGAGAAAGACACAGGACATCGACCTCTGGTCTCCACATGCACACATTTGAACATACTTGGTGCATTTGCGAACACACACACACACACACACACACACACACACACACACACAAACACACACGGGAAGCCCAGACAGCATAGCCACTGGTACCTCTCACAGAAGGAAAGTGCTTAGTTCTACACCCATGGATTTGCCACTGTGTCTTTGGCTCCATCTGTTGTGTTTGCCCCACTGTAACAATTGCTGCTTGTGCTTCCTTGGGCCTTCTTCCCTAGAGACCAGGATGGTAATTATTTGTTTTGATTTACAGATCCTTTCCTTCTACAGTTCCTGCTGGTCTCGGACAATTCACACTGGGAAAAAGTCAAAGGAGACTGTGGAAAGTAGTTCACAGCAGGAGATAACATCAACATGACTTTCAAAATAGGTTTGCACATGGCAGGTCTGTGCCGAGAATAACCCGGATTTGACCAGGTTAACACAAGTATTGGAACCTAGACCGAGTCATGACAGATGGCACAGAGCAAGCAAGCCTTGTGGTTTTCTGAAAATACAATTTCATTGAAGAACTAGTAAAGATTTTTCATTTTCTTAAAGCCACTCGGGAAAAAGTTGAATATCAACAATGACTATTTTTTTCTTATTATTCTCTCTATTCAGGGTGCTTCAAAAAACACATTTGTTTGCTTTGCATGAGTTTACCTGTAAGTAGAAAGTCGTAGGCAACTTTGAAAAACACAATATAAGTTACACAGGTGTGAAAGTAACAGGTATGTCTGAAATAAAAATGAAGTCGATGGACTTCTCAAAAACTCTTCCTGGACAATTCAACAGGAAAGAAAGACTGCCTGGTGGTCAGACAGAGTAACACGATTTAAGCTTCCAAATATATTCCAGAAAAATATAACAATAAAGAACCCCAATAAAGTGATTTTAGCATGTTGTGCATGTGTATGAATGTGTGTTTGTGTGTGCATGCTCTTGAAGAACACACATGTTCTTGAAGAACCAGATGTCAACTGTCTTTCTCTATCACTCTCCACCTTTTGTTTTGAAACTGAAACTGGAGTTTTGAAGGATTTAACCAAACTGTCAGCCAGCTAGTGAGTGCCACAAGTCCATCTGTCTCTTTCTTCCAAACATAATACACCTCACCGAGATGTTTACACAGATACTAGGGACTCAGACTCAGGTCCTCACACTTGTCCAGAAAGAGCTTTACCAATTGAACCATCTCCCTAGCGCCCATTTAACATCTTACGTCACAATAAGAACTACCATGTAAACTTATTTCTTACACTCAGTGACTATACATACTATGAACTAAGGTACCCCAAAGCAAATGATTCAATGATAGTAGAGCACTGTAGCTCTTTTTAGAACAAGTTATGATATACCCTCATGTATAATAAAGTATATATGTAATAATCATACCAAATTAATAAATGCACCAAATTACACTATTACAATAACCTTTAAATAGATTATAATTGATGTCAATATTAAAACTCACTATTATGTGACTATCAAGTGAATTAATATTTGGCAAATATACAGCATGTTCTTTTTCCTATTAAAAAGAATTTCCCATTTTCAAATTCTCTGCATCCTCTAAAGAACAACTTCACTTAAAGCTACTTATTAAGTGGGGCAGTTTGGTACCCATTTGTAACCTCAGCACTCAAGAAGCTGATGCAGGAGGATCCTGAGTTTGAGGTAAGTCTGGACTTATAACTACGTATATATAGCAAGACATTGTATCAAAAATATCCCTAATAAAGGTTGATGATTTCTACCCAAACACTGAAAATTATTATCTCATATTCCTTGAACACAATATTTACAAAATTGAAAGAAAAAGTAAAAGAAGCATTGGGAATCTGGCGGCACAAGTGGTCCACAGGTATGCAGCCAGGAAGAGGAGACAGGAGATGCTGATGTTTAGCTGGTTTTTCCCTTTTTATGCTGTACTTCCCAGGCGATGGGATGATGGTGCCTGTGTAAAGTATAACCTCTTCGAGAACGCCCTCAAGGAAATACACAAGAGCTGTGTTTCCTAGGTGATTCTGGACCAGCATAATTACCCAGCAAATCATAAGAATATATATCATCAGCCCATTTATATACACCAAGGCTGAGTGAAACATCCACCATCCCCCAAGGATTCTGCTGGACTCTGGGGACATAAGAAGAGATGAACCAACACCTTGCTCACTTGATGTACTTACTATCAGACTTAAGCTCTAAGGACTAAGTGGTGCCCAACCTTCTCCAATATATACGAAACTCAGGAAAGGCCGTGCAGTGATCACATGCTGGCTACCTGCCTCACAGCTTCAGAACTAAGGTAGCGACGTTTACAGCTCACTAGAGAGCTGATGAGGACTCAAGAAGCCAAGGGAAGCACACACATTTACAGTCTTTCCTAGGAAGGCCTCTGTGTGCCATTACTGAAATTCAGGCAAGTATAAACTCTTAGGCTTTTATAAAAATAAAAAAAAAGAAAATTTAAAATAGAGTATTGCTTTGGTCTTTTTTAAGTGTGTGAGGGAGTGCAAGAAGGCTTTTAGAACTAAGTCCCCTTACATGGTATTGTTGCAAAAACATCTTTTGTCCAAATCATGGATAGTAGATTAGTTTTCAGTTACCTTTAGTTTTAGCTTTAGTTTTTTCTTTAAATAAGATTTTATTTTATTTTATGCTCTATCTGTGTGATCACCTGTATGCCCAGAAGAGGGTATCAGATCCCCAGTATAGATGGTTGTAAGTCACCATGTGGTTGCTGGGAATTGAACTCAGGACCTGTGGAAGAGCAGACAGTGCTCTTAACCACTGAGGCATGTCTCTAGCCCCTAGTTTTAGCTTTAGTTAAGTTTAGCTTTTTGGTCATTAAGTTTAAAGCCTTGAGATATTAGGAAAAACTTTTCATAACACATCAAAGCTTTCTAAAAAGTAATGACCTCACTATCCCCTAAATATATTGTTTAATGCAAGTTTCCATCCCTTTTCATCTTTAAAATTTCTCCACTTTGATGTATTATCTGTGCAGTGAACGTAGAAACGTTTTGACCCATTATTTAAAGAGCAAAGGTGGTTTGTTTTACATTAGAATGATCACGAGGAAAAGAGAATAGGGGTTTATCTATTTGTATCTACACTGAAATATGTTAGGGAGTCTGAGGGTATTTCGGTTAAAATACATTTAAGAAGAGAAATTATTTGGTGTTTTGGGGGATTCTTCTTCCCTTTCCCTTAGCAAACTGAAGAGGTGTCCCTAAGAGGACACGCTGCTGCTGCTGCTGAAGACAGGACAGCCATTTCCTTTGGCTTTGTGGCCACCGGTGGGTTTCCCGTGTCCCAGGGTATGGTTCCACACCTATGGCTTATGGGCAGCACTAACATACAAAGTGAGATGTTAAAAGGAAACAATCTCAGGGAAGGTAAAGGGAAGAAGGTGGGAGGGAGGAACGGGGAGGAGACGAGGGAGGGGGCTATAGCTGAGATGTAGAGTGAATATATAAATAAGAAAAACAAATTAACAAACACAAAGGAAAAAAAAACCCATAAGCCCATGGAGCTGTCAGAAGGCTGTATTAAGACAGCGGTTGTCACAGGACTTTCTTTCACGGGGTCACATATCAGATATCCTGCATATCAGATATTTATGGTTCATAACAGTAGCAAAATTACAGTCATGATGTAGCAATGAAATAACTTCTACCACAGCATGAGGAACTGTATTAAAGGGTCACAGCCTTAGGAAGGTTGAGAACCACTCTATTGGGGGAGAGTATAGCAGGGAAATGGAGATGGATATGAACAAAATGCAGTGTATACATGTGTGAAATCCATAGTTTATAAAAAAAAAAAAAGTAAATATAAGAAAACAAGCTTTACTCTGAAGCCGAAAGATGTTTGTCTCTTTTATAACTTATAAACCAGTATCTTAGACTCTAGAGTAAAAACAGACTAAAATGGGTTTAATTTTTATAGTTCCTGATGTCCTCCAGGGTAGACTCTTAAAGAAAAGAGAAAAAAATTAGGAAATAATAATTGAAAGAAAAAATTTTATTTTAATTAATTTGTTATAAAACAGTCTTTATTTGGTGTGATTTGAGGTGGGTTTTACAATCAATTACGCTGAGTAAGACATTTAATAAGCACACTAAACTCTGAAACACAGCTTCACACACTCTCTTAATACCTGGTTGGTAAACCTAAACAAATAGATTTATAATGACTTGTAGACAATTCCCATGCAATAGCCATATTATTAAATCTAAAGCATCATTAAAGGTTAATTATATTTAAAATTATTGAGATTTAACAATGATGTAATATACAGAGAAGATATTTATCTTCTCCTGTGTGTACTGTAATTACTAAACCTCAGTGAATTTCTCTCCTTAATACCACCATACTCCTGGCTAAATAGCCTGTCTGACTGAATCCTACGCCCACAACCCAGCGTGGCTCTCTCTATTTCAGACCTTTAAAGTCTTCCTTATCCACCTTCCTTCTTCTCCATCTTTACCCAAGATCTTGTCACTATCTTCAAAGGGGAAAATTGTCGTTGTGTGGGGAGAATTCCCACCCTCCTCTTGCTCCTTTCCTTAGACATATCCTTCTCTTCATGGCCCCACATTCTCCTTGAAGCATTTAAGGCATTAAATATAATTGTATCTGTATCAAGTTCATTCGGTAAGTAAAGACCTGTATGATGGATCTTTCCTTGATCTTTATTTTTGCTGTTAGTATGCTGTGTCTGTTGTTCATAGCTTTCAGAAGTATGGTTTCTGTTTTCTTCCAGTTCTATCCAAGTTTAACCTGTCAAGTTCCAATCCATGTCTCCAGTGCACCCCAGTGTGTGTGTGTGTGTGTGTGTGTGTGTGTTAGAGCTATTATTGAACTGAAGTTTAAGAAACACACCCAGGTTCATTCTATATCAGAAACCAAACATTAGTACCTTTTCTTGACATCAGTCTACCATCATAGCATAACACACACACACACACACACACACGCATGTATGCACACATGCCATCTCTCCTGCCATTCTACTTTACAGTTGAAAGACATGTCACTGAGAATCTGGTGTCTATCATGTCAGCCTCAGCGGTTTCAATCTCCTCATGTCAAGAACCCAAGTATGTTGTCACAGCTTGGATCTTTTTCATATGAACTCCAACACTTAAGAGCTTGCTCTCGGAGTATCCTGCTGGGAATAAAAAGCTCTCCCTCTCCACTCCAGTCTCTGACCATTTACTTTTTATCCCATCTGTACTCTATTCCCCTGAACTGGTACTTACTCTGTTTTCTCCCTATCCTATCAGCCAACCGTAGGCTGATGCCTGCACTTGTCACTTGCTCAGCCAGAACCCTGTCTGTCAGCCATTTCAGAACTACTGGTAGTGGTTCCTAAAGCTCCTTGCTTTCTTGACTCAACCAAGCCAGTCCCCAGTCTCAGCTGCTGTCCCACTCTGCTTCCTCAGTCACCTTTGCATCCCAACCTGCAATATCTGTTGGCAAAATAATCGAATGTTATGTTGATTAGACTTTCTATACCTGTGAAAATTACCTGAGCAAAATAACTTCATGGAGGAAAAATGTACTGTGACTCATAGTTTGAGAGGTTTCTGCCCATCATGGCAGAAGCCTGTGGTGTAGCAAAGCAGCTCACTTTACAGCAGCCAGGAGGTGGGGTAGGAGTGTCTATGCTACAAGACTTCCTCTTTTTTTATTTTGCATTCTATCCAGGCCCCTCGATTATGGGGTGGTGCTTCCCATAACCATTAGGAGTCTTCCTCTCCTACTTAAGCCTCTGGAAATTCTGAGGCAGGAGAATTGCAAATGAACAAAGCAAAGACTGAGGACAGTCTCTTTGGGCATGAGATGTATACCCACTATCTCACTTTTGTTGGAGGCTGACTGTGCCTCTAATTCAACCTTGGCATCTCACCTCCAGATGTTTCTGATTAACCTTTCTCCTCTCCTTTAGTCCAATTTTAAAAGATTCAGTGTTTTCCAAAACCAGTTCATGCTTGATTAAGGACTATGTAATCTTAACCCTGCTTCTTCCTATATCTCTCCAAACACACACACATGTGCACACACTCACCTCAATCCTCTTACTCAATTTCTCCTTCTTTCTTTTAAATCTGCAAAACTGATGAGCTTGTTAATAGACACAGATGTCTTTCAATCACCAAAACAACCTTTGACTCTGACAGTAGTTAAGCACTTTGACATCCATCTTCTTGAAATATTATGAATTTTCTACCACTGATATGTGTGTATGTGTGTGTGTGTGTGTGTGCTGGGAATTGAACCCAGGGCTTTGTGTATGCTAGATCAGGCCTCTATCACTCTGTCAAATTCCAAATCCTCTTTGACTCCCTCTTTAACCACTTCCTCAGGCTTCTGTCTATCAGAATGAATTCCCTACTTGCAATCATCTAAATGATTTAGTCTTATAGGTTACCTTGTGTCACATCCTTGTCTTCTTCTTCCTGGGACATATGGGATGGCTTTGCAGAATTTCATGGAATCAGAAACGGCGAATGTGATTTGTAGTCAAAGCCAAGCTGAGTTTGAATTCCAGTTCTGCAATTTAGCAGATATCATGATCATAGAGATGTCACTTCATGCCTGAATTTTGACTCTCATTCAGCTGGGATGAGTCAGAACAGTAGCTTGGCAAAACTGGCATGAGAATTAATAGTAACACGGGCCAGTGAGATGGTTCAGAGAATAAAGGCACCTTCCAGTAAGTCTGGTGGCCTGAAGATCCACATGGTAGCAGGAGAGAACTGACTCCCATAAACTGTCACCTAACACCCATAGGCATGGTGTGGCAGGAGCACACACAGCAAATAAATTCTAAAGAGAAAATAATAAGACATAGTCTATTCCTAGATTCGAAGCATGGTGACATCTGCCAGTAATGTCAATACTTGGGAGCCTGAGACAGAAGAATTGAAAATCACAAGACAAGCTGGGCTACACAGTAGAGCCCTGTCTTCAGCAAACAACAAAAGAGGGGGCCCTGCCATGAATTCATGAGAGTAGTTACTGTGTGCAAAGAATCCTTTCTTTCCATATTCACTAACTGTTTGAATTATTTCATTACTCCCTAGGTAAATAGTTCTAGGTCATTTGCTTGCTAGCGGGTCCTACTACACTGGTCCCTCACCCTTCTGACCTTGTGCTCTCTCAGAACACAGATTCTGCATGACCCAGACTGATTCCTTCTCTGTATCCTTCCCAGTCTTCCTTTATTATCTCACTTCCATATGTGAGCACATGTCCCCTCACCTATTAACAAATCTTATGAATTTATACAGAGCCCAAATTCTATATCATAAATGTGACCATCAGCAACTAGAGTATCAAATTGACACACACCAAAGTGCCAATTCTTTTGCTTTAGACCAAGAAAATGTAATAAAATGATGTGTACTTTAAAAGCATATGGAGCATACTAGGCATAGTAATTGCTATTACTAGGCATTGTTCCATCCAGCTATGACCAGATCTGTCCATTTGTACTGTTAAATGCTCTGGTTGGTGCCCTTGTCCCCAACAGTCCCCTGCTTAACTTGTGATTACTCTGGAACTCTGTGGTGACCTGTTTTCCCAAGAAGAGGGCACCCAGCCATTGGCCCGGGTACAGATCTAGTCTTGCACCAATGACACAGGAACACCTCAGAGGCTTGCAGCCACATGTAGAGGATGCCACTGATAGCGGCCACGGCTCTAATTTAAATGGTATCAGAGTAAACAGGATGCTACCTGTAGACTGAAACTTCTCAAGCCCTTACCTGAAGACCTAAGGTTGAAACCATGAAAATAACGCATAGCTTCCAGGTGACAGCTGTAAACACTTTCAGGAATCTGCTCTGTTTCCACTGCAGCCATGCAACTCTTTAGTAGGTAATGGTAAAGTAAAACGGACCACCCCATACTGAAAAATCACTCCCCCACACTCCTAGCAGGGATCCTATGCATCTAAAAATAGTCATATTTATACAGAAAGCCAAGAAAAGGAATAAAGAAACACATGAACGCCTGCCAAAAATATATAGTCTCTTAAAAAAAAAATCCCCACAGTATGCCAGTTTAGCCACAGCTCATCTGGGAATTGTTTGAGAAATAATGACAGTAATAATTATGATTACTTCTACTTAATTCCCCCTCGTAGGGGCGTTGTGAAGATTAATGAGTTAATGCTTATAATGTGTTTTTGGTTCCTCGATGAAAGCGGCTCTGAAAGCCAGATTATTATTATGATTATTATTGTTTATGTTAGACCATTCCTGTGGTGGACTCCTTTCACTGCCTGCCCCCTACATTCTCATCAAGAAGTACAGCCACTTGGCTAACAACTAGACCACTGGCCTGAGGAGCAAGCTCATCAGCAGCACAGCTGAACAGAAGGGGAGACAGTGAGAAAGATACCTGGAGAAAGAGAGACACACAAAGAAAACACAAAGACTCGGGTCCTTTATGTCCACGATGCTTTGCTCCATATTCCCTGCAAGACAGAAAGGGCTGGAAGAGGTAGCTGCACAGTGTCTAATGAGAACTGGATTGCCAATGTATACGTTTTCCCAAAAAGACTGATGGCAAAGCCAAACTAAGTTACATAGAGACAGTATTGAGGTGATTTTTCAGAACAAGTCTTAGAGATTGGCTTTTAATCATTTAAAAGCAAAGACCCACAAAAGTCATATATTGGTGAATTACTAGGTGATCTCTCTCATTCTCTCTCTTGCTCTCAGTATGGCTACGCTATGTACTGAGTAGCCAACCCTAGTCTTCTACTGTTGATACTCCTCGATTCTAGAATTACGCATGTGTGCCATCATATCCAGCTATGCTTTTTATTTTATTTTATTTTTTGAGAAAGTTATTGTAGACTTTCTCCCCATCCCATCCCCCTTGGGACCATACCACATAATGTTTGCTGAACAAGACAAGAAGACAGAATCCCTTGAAGCAGTCTTTTTTTGTTTTTTCTCTGACTGGGGCTGGGGCTGGGAGAGTCTCTCCATGCTGCCCTGGTTACTCTTGAACTTTTGGACCCATGCAAATTTCTTGCCTCAGCCTTCCAAGTAGCTGGGACTACAGGTGAGTAATATTTTCCACACCTTTCAAAGGTGGTGTTTAAAGACTTATTTGTGAATCATTTTTGCTGTTGTTTTGGTTGGTTTGTTGGTTGGTTGGTTGGTTGGTTGGTTGGTTGGTTTTTGTTTTCTTTCGAGTCAGGCTCTTGCTATATAGCACAGACTGGCCTTGAACTCACTTCACAGTACAAGCTGACATCAAACTAATAATCCTACTGAGTGCTGAGATTACAGACAAACCGTGCCACACCCAACTTGAAGCATGGCACTTTAATGCATTAAATGAGGTCTGAGTGGGAGAGTAGGACTCTGTTCTCGCTCCATCTACAGCTCAAGAAATCAGAGGTGATGCCTGCCCTGGGATGGGCTCCAGCTCCAGTCTTTGATTCCATATTTAAAAAAACAAAAAAAGTCAATTGATTTGCTCAAAAATGAATCTGTTTCCCATAGAGCTCAAAAAGTAGTAGGCCACCCAAAAGGCCACTTTCATAAGGTTCATATGTCATGATTAATGCATGTAACATAGGTCTAGTAATACATAGATGAACCTAAATGTCCCCAAAGAAAACAGGCAGCAAAGACACCCTTCCTTTGCACAAGCATCTAACTTCTCATTTGAAAATCACCACACAGTACCCTCCTTCAACTCCAAATGTCAAATTTGTGCAAAGACATCAAGACTTCTTTTCATACTGCCCAGCAGAGGCTACTGCCCATCCAATGCTCACTCTATAATTCTTCCATAGGAATGGAACCTTAAGTTGAGCCAATCATTTTACTACCAGGAAAAAGGGCCATATTTCCCAAGCTCCCTTGCAGCTAGGTGTGCCCAGGCAACTCAGTCCTGGCCAAGGAGGGTTGGCAGAAATGTGATATAACTTAGCTGGCAAGGCTCACTTTCATTCTTCCTCCTTCCTGTTTCCTTGCAATCTAGCACAAAAGCAGGGATTGTGGTAGATATTACAATCATTCAGGACCACGAGTCAGCCCTGAAGAACAGAAGGCAGGATAACACCCCCCTTCAACCTCCTCAAAGATGCCCACATCCAAATCTCTGCGACTGACTTAGATGAAGTAGCAAAGGGAAATTAAGGCTGCCACTGGAGCCAACCACAAAGTGGGGACGTTCCCACAGATTCTCTGAATGGGTCCTTAAAGGCGAAAGAGAGAGATGAAGAGAACCCAGAATGAGAAGAGAGACAACTCTGCTCAACATGAAGATGGAGAAAGGGGCCATAAAGCCAAGCAATATTTGGAAGCTTCTAAAAGGGGGAAAAGGCTTCCTGAAGCAGGAAGGTGGAAGCTTCACTCTAGACCAGTGAAGTCCACAGTAATGATTATCTTCCCTCACTGCTGTGGCAAAATACCTGACTGAAACATCCTATGGGATGAGAGATAGATCTTGGTTCACAGGTTCAGGATTTTGATCCATCAGGGCAGGGAAGGCACTGAAGGGTTGTTGTGCCAAGAGCTTGAGGTCAGGATTCCCGCTGGCAGGAGGTGGAGAACCCATACTAAAGTAGGAAGTAGTTATACCTTCCAAGGCCTGCTCCTGATGACCTAACCTGCTTTTTCTAGCTAGACCCTAAGTCGCAGAGGCTCCCCAGACCTTCAAAACAATGCCACTCTCCAGCAGACCACTTGTTCAAAAATATGAGCCTGTGAGGGACGGTTCTCATTCAAAACGTGACTCTTCCTGTTTTGCGATCCTAGCCACCACTGCCAGGAGTTGTTTTCAGCCCCAGAGTAAGAGGAGATTTGGTCTGGCAGCAGAAGCAAATCCATACAGGGCTCTGAGGATGGCAGAGAAAAGTGGTAGGAGGAAGCTGGATCCTCACAACCTCGGGGAACTCCACACTAGCCCGAATGACCTCATGCTAAGAGTGAATACAGTGAATTTTGCTGTTACTATTTCACATGTCTCCCTTAAAACCACGTTTCTCCCATTACTTATCAACTCCAGTTCCCTCTGCAGATCTCCAGGCTATCCATATTTGTCTTCCCATGGCCACCTCAGGCTATCACTCCCTACCTAGCCTTTTCAAAACACACATACACACACACACACACACACACACACACACACACACACGCAAATCAAATGTTTTCCCATAACCTAAAAGACTGAGTGCACCTTCATTGAGTGGTCCAGGTAAAAGCCTTTTTCAGGTTCGAACTGGAAGTAAAAGACCATGCCTCCCCCACTCCCCAAAGCAACCAGACACCTTCCCTGAGGGGAATAAGAAACCAGGTCACTGGTGAGAAGCTCAGGTTGCAGCGGGCAGAAGTAACTACAAGGAAATGTAGGATGAGACAGTAAAACGTTCATTCATTTCAACTATTTACCCCAAAAAGGGATGGCAGCCAGGAGAGCCTGAGATTGCCTGTGGATTCTGAGTGTTGAACGAGACAGTAAACTTAGAGGAAATTGGCCGTCACTTCATCCAGCTCCAGCCAAAATGGCATCATGTTCCTCTATGAAGCACCCTTTCAGGGTGGGGGGGGGGGGGGGGTTATATGGCTGGCCAGCAGTGGGCACTCACTTTCCTGTACAAAGGAGGACTGGAGAGCTCCGGGAGGGAGAGGCTGTGGGAAGGAGCACCCCTGCATGCGTACATCTGCCTCGTGTGCATACCTGCTGCCCATAGATGCCAGAAAGGATGTCAGGTTCCCTGGAACTGGGGTTGCAAATGGTTGTGAGCCACCATATGAATGCTGGCAACCAAACCCAGGTCTTCTGCAAAAGCAGCCAGTGTTTGTAACAACTGAGCCACCTCTCCAGCCCCAAACAGAGTTTTTAAAGCAGCCATAGAGAAGAAGGAAATTATATCATTTGCAAAATAAAAATGGATAAAACCAAAGATCATTGTGCTAAGTGAAATAAGCCAGACTCAGACAAGTGTCACCTAATTTCTCTCATATATGATATATATACATATATATACACATACATATATATGTATACACACATACACACACACACACACATATGCTGGCAAGATACATATACATGTAAAACAAATATAAATAAGTCTAAAAATATTTTAAAATTTTAGAAGAAAATGAAACTAAAGGAAGAGGAGAAATAGTAATCAGTGCTCATGTCTTCTCAAAGAGACCCACAAGAGATTCTCTTTAAAACTCTGGTTACAGGTTTGGAAAACAAGGCTGTCTTCCCAAAAGACAGCAAATGATCTCTCTAACTCCCCATCATTTACTGACTAAATCCCAAATCCCTTACAGAGCTTGCAGGTGTCCACATTCCATTCTCCCCACCCATGGAAAAGCCACCATGCCCTCGCTGGGCCTTTGAAGCAGGTACAGAAACCGAAGATTTCTGATGCAGATGGACTTCTTGCCAAGTCTTTATTGGTCTTGTTGGAATGGTCTGGAGAAAGAAGTGTGACTGAGCTCAGTGTGGAAGCAGGAACAAGATGCTGGCTTGCCTGAGATGTGCTTCGATTCTGCCTATCAAACCTCTCATCCCCAAACCTTCTCTCTCTTCCTTTCAGCATCCAGACACCCACTCACTTTTGTCTTGTCAGAACCAGAGTGACTGACTAATCTCTTCCTGATTGCAGTGGGAAGAAGGAGCAACCTTGACTTACTCAACCTTTTTAGTAAGGTTTATACCTAACTAAATTTTACCTGGATTTAACTGTGGGAAGATAACTGGAAAATCTAAGTTCAACTTATGTGAGTGAATGTGTGTGTGTGTGTGTGTGTGTATAATATCTTATTATGTGTGTTTCTGAGTGTATGTACACACACACACATACACACGGAGACAAGAAAAGGGATGCAGTCCTTATTAAAAAACTGACTGGCAGGTGTATTTATGAGCACCTGATATTCCCAGAGAAACTTTGGTTCTGTAGGCTGCAGGGCAACACGCCCTGAGAGTGGCCGTAATTACCTCAGTGCTGTTGAGGTTTTCTTTGTGTAGGGTGTTGGATGGCAGAGGGGAGAGGGTAGCCTAATTGTAAGAGCAATGGGGGATGGAAATTCCAGGTGAGTTTAAAGTGCCTGGCATAGAGGCGGCTCTTCTCAGAATTTCCTGGTTGGGCCCCAGACTGGGAAGCCATCCCTTCTCTAGCTCTCTCATGGAATGTCTGTGTGGTCCTAGACTGACTCAATTAGCCTCTCCGCTCCTGAATTTCATCATGTGTACATGGGGATAGGACCGACTTCAAAGAGGTCTGGGGCCTAATTAATGTTTGTAAGGTGCCTTGAATTTCTTGGATGGAAAAAGGATGAAACCACCACCTGTATGCATAAAGCGAGACCACATGACAGCAGGTGGAAAATTCTGCTAGTAGATGGGACTACATCTCTGAATACTTAGTAAAAACCTTCTCTGAAGGAAAAAAAAAATCAAGTTGGTGAGAGCAAACTCACACACACGCTACACGAGGAAAGTAATAGAGTCAGCAATTAAAACTTAGTGAAATGATAAGAAATAGAATACGGTTAGTGGTCCACTATGAAGACATCCAGCTGTTTGCTCCTCCCTGCGCTTTAGGAGTGTCACGGATTCATAGCTTCTCTTGCCCCTCCCCCAGCAACTTCTCTTACCCTATTTTTCCATAGCCAAAAGTTTCTTGGAACTCTGAGGAAACACAGATGCCAAAAAGCTTCTGAAGCGGGCAGGTAACTCTCTCCAGAGAATTCTTCAAAAAGATAATAAAGGTTCTCACTAACTTTTACTTTTGCACCATCTTTCCTGTGGATGGTTTATAAGGAGTCAACTGATTATCAGCAGCAATTAATTTTCACCTCTAAGTAGAAACACAGAAGTCTGTGATGTGGTGTGATCAGAAGAAATACATGGCAGGATTTTCTGTTTAATATCCTCAAGTTGAATGATGATTTGGTAAAGCCAAAGTCTATAACCATTTATCCATTTGTTTAACTCATTTACAGTTCCTACAAAGGGGCAGACCCTGTCTCTGTCCTCAGCTTCAAGGAACTTGGGAACAGAGAAAACAAAAGATAGTCACCACATTGTGAGAGCACTGAGGCTCAGGACTTAGCTTTGCACATAGTCAGAAAAATGGGAAGGCCTTCAAGTGAGACTTACATGAATGGAACCAAAGGGGAGAAGGGACTATCTCCAGCTGAGATTTTCCATTATGAAGGTATTTTTCTGTCAAAGGTGACTAAATGGTAAAATTGGCTTACCTGATGCTCTCCAACCTCTGCTTGATGTTTCGGGAACTCTGCTATCCTTCCCCTACCCTCCAGCCCACTTACAAGCAGATAACTTTAATCTCTCTTCTAGGTCTAATTAGCCCTACTGCCTTCCTTTTGCCACATAAGGGATATTGGAACTCATGGAAACAACTCCTTGAGTGTCGAAGACAGACAAGATTAGGTAATGTATTAGTCACAATTCTTCAGAAAATGGAAACCAATAGCACTTGTAGGAGGGAAAAAGCTGTGATTTATGCAAATACATTAAAGAGTCAGTAAAAGGAACTGACTCACACATTTATGGAAGCTCTCAGGTCTGAAATCTGAGGGTGAACCTGGAAAGCCAAAGTTTAAGTCCATAATTCACTTGGTGCACAACCGGGAAGTGCCAGATGGCAGCAGTCAATTGTGTTCCTTGCCTGTCACCCAGCCATATTGGCTCATGAAATCAACCATCAGAGATGAAAAGGCCCTCTACTAATTTTTTTCCTTGTAACATTTCCCCACAGAAATGCAGGTGCCCATGTCCCTTTCTATTTCATCTTTTTTTCTTTTTTCAGTGAACTATGGAGAAAATAATGGACATATGACTAGTGAGTATTTTAATTGTCTGGTATCATGTTTAATGTATTGCCACATCACTTATATGCATGTGTGTATTTAACATAAGGTGTCCTGTACTCCAAGCTGCCTGGTACTTGCTACATAGTAAAGAATAACCTTGAACTTCTGATCTTCCTGCCTTCTCCTCCCACATGCGCTATCAGGTCTTGTTTCCGTGGTGCTGAGGATCAAACCCAGAGTTTCAGGTATGTTAGGCAAGCACCCTGTCACCTGAGCTGCATTACCACCCCTTTATGTACTTTTTAAAATGTCAACTATATTAGTTCTAACACTATTCCAAAACCTGTAACACTGCTTCAGTGCTATATTAAATGTGTGTGTGCATGTGTGTGTGGAGAGAGGGAGGGGATTTCTGAAAAGCTACAGACTCCTCTAAGTACCACCTAATTTCCTACATTGAACTTAAGCATATGCCCCAACTGAAAAGTCTAAAGGCTCTCTTCTTCAGCTGATGTTCCAGCTAGGCTGGGGAAGAAAGCAAAATGTAAATCATGGCCATTTTCTGTTCTCAGAATTTGGACTAGTTTTAGGATAAAACAACACACCAGAGGAAAGTTATACAGCACCTGCTTAATTTAAAAGTGCATTGACCCTCACCCCAAAATATGAGGAAGTAAGTCTGTGGCTCTCAACCTGTGGGTCATGTCTCCTTTCAGGTAGAATAACTCATACAGGTCACCAAAAGCTATTGGAAAACAGAGACATTTACGTTAAAATTCATAACAGTAGCAAAATTACAGTTATAAAGTAGCAACAAAAGATACTTTCATGGTCGGGGGGCCACCAGAACCATTAAAGGCTGCAGCATTAGGAAGCTTGAGAACCAATGGAGTAAGTGATAATGACTTTTCACTTACTTTCCAGCTATGGATCCTATTCTGGCATTGATTTCAGATGACATTATACACTGAGATACTTGCTGAAGACTACAGAGTGTTACCATTGTCATCGGTACAGCAGGTATCCAATACACATTTGGTAAGTAAATCACACTTCATTTTACAACAGGCAGGTAGCAAACAAATAGGTATAATAGAATTGTTGTTGACTCATTTACTGTCTATGTGTGTGCATTTATATAGTACTATTGCATAGTAAAACTCCATAGAGAACACAAATATGAAATCATTCTAGACAAAGAAACACAGAGTCTAAGACATGACAGAGAGCCACGCCAATAGCAACCTGAAAAAAAGTGACAGATGGATGCCAGAGAGGACTCAAATAGCAGAGCAGGAGCGATGAATGGGTTTCCTTTTCCCAGCTGGCCATATGTTCACCACCATCGCATAGATCAAACCTAAAATATTGCCACAGAGGATATCCAGGGGAGGTATTCCAACGTTATCACTGGGAGTGGTGATGCCTTAATTCCGGGACTCAGGAGACAGAGACAGACAAAGCTCAGTGAGTTTGAGACCAGCCTGGTCTACAAAGCAATTTCCAGGTCATTCAAGGCTACGTAGTGAGGCCTTGTCTCAAGCACACACAGCAAACTACAAAGTCATTGCTATTCAGTGATGGATGAGTACACATGAGCAAACTGGAACAGATAGGGAGAGAGGTACTGATAACGGAGTTTCGCTGGTGCTTGCCATGCATTAAGGTTGACTATTAATAAATTATGTTTTCAATGATTTCAAATCAGAGCTGGCAATCACACACTCCTGTGCCAGTGCGCTGCAGCCTACGGAAGAGCCACACACCGTCCTTTCCCAGTTAATAACTTCATCCTCGGCATCCATAAGAAACCTCTCCCTAGCCTCAAAGAATGCCAACTTTCATATGACTCAGAGCTCTGTTTTTAATGTAAAATAAGGCCCTGCAGAAAACTTCTCTCATGTGGAACAGAAGGTGACATCCAAAATGGCCAGAGACCGTTCTGAGTGGCAAGTTGACCTGCACCATGAGAGGCATTGCACACACACACCTTCTCAAACGCTTCCAATGTTATGGGGAAATGTCAGATTTAGAACTGTAGAGTTTTGGTTTAAAAATGATCTTTAAAACGGGCTAATTATACGGATGAAAAATCGGAGGCCAAGGTGACACAGTGAGGAAGCAGAGAGGTGGGGACTATAGTCTAGATCTCTTCTTCTAAGACCACTATACTCTCCTTCATCCACATACATACACACATGCATCTGGGAGCCAGAGACCAACCCTGCATGTTTTCTTCTTTTGTAGCTCATTCTTTGAGTCAAGATCTCCATCTGAACCAGCACACCAGCACAGCTAGCCTTGCCGGTCACTAAGTTTGAAGGACACTCTTATCTCTACCTCCTTATTTCAGAGACTTCAAGAGCTTGCCATTGTATCCAGAGTTTTACATGGTTCTGGGAATCCAAACACTCACAGGTACTCACAACTGGATGGTAAACACCTTACCAAAGGACTCACCTCCCCAGCGCTCCCAAATCCGTCATACTCTGAAATGAAACGTTAATGACAGATGCCGAGATCTTGAAGACAACCACTTATAAATGCCATGTGAATTAGACTCAGGACTAATTTACAAACAAATTGGGCTTACATCAGCAGATAGATGGCACGTGAGGACCATCATCCTCCCAAAGGAGTCAGGTCTGCTAACTTCAGGCAGTGGCTTGACAACTGGAAGTAGGAAAGAACCCTAAAAGAAACCTAATCCCCTAAAAAGCTCTGACTCCTTGAAGACAGGAATTAGGTGTGATTAATTTTTATCCCAGTGCTTAGCAATTCCTGACAATAGACACTTCATGAAGCTTTGTGTGTGGAATGCGCAGCCCTTCATGGACCTGTAGAACAGCCTTGACTAAGAGAAGCAGTCATAGGAATGTGTCACAGATGCTCAGCTAGGCACCTCCCTTCGGGTTGCAGTGTTTACAAGAAAAAACAAAAACAGTGAGCTGCTGGCCCCTGTTCATTGAATGATAACACTTAACCACACCTCGCTGATTTGAAAGTCAATGGCCTTGCTAAAGAAGAGATACAATGTTTTTGAACCCTGCAAGGTAATTTCTCTCTTTCTTTCAGATCTGCTTTAAAATTCACACTTGGCTGCTGATGGCGTGGCTACTTCTCTTTGTCACGTCCTTGATTCCATGAGCAGATGCCACCTACTTGCTCAAAATTCACCTTTTCTTAAATGGTGACAGAGAAGCAGAGAGGTCGGGGCAGGGGTAACAAAGAGTCAAATCATCTCTAGTAACTAGGCAGTACTGTGTCGGGTCAGCTAGCTCATGGAGCAGGGCTGTTCAATGCCATGGTCATGTCAAGGACCAAGGCTGCAGGGCAGTCCTAGGTGTAAACTAGGACAAAAACATGTTGCTGCTATAGTTTCACTACACTCTGGGCGGTTCTTGATCACCTCGTATGCACCTATTAGATATTTGGTGACATGGACACATGCAAGTAGGAGAAAAAAAAAAACGGTATTATGTTTTTAAAATATAAATTAAAATTTTTTTCATTGGCCCCTGTATTAGTTATTCTTTCATCACTATGACGAAACACATGACAGAAACATCTAACATCTTTTGGGAGGAAAGACTGGTTTTGGCTTATAGTTTTGGACATATTTTAGCCCATGGTGGTAGGGCCTCGGACCATGATATAGCAGCTCTTCTCATGGAACTGAACGTGCAAGCAGAGAAAGCCTGGCCAAAAGTGAGGGCAGGCTTACCAGTCAAAAGCCCGCCTCCACTGACTGACTTCCAGCACCCGGGTTCCACTTTCTGGATGCTTCCGATTTAAATCATGAGTAGAAAACTCTTTATGTATCCAGATGTACAAAAGCTTCAAACGGGGCTGGAGAGAGGACTCTGTGGTTTAAAGTGGGCACTGCCCTTCCAGACGACCCAACTACACAGATCTGTTACTTTCAAATACCCGCTGTGGGTGGCTCTACCTGTCTGCTACTGCAACCCCAGGGAATCTAACATCCTCTCTGGCCTCCCAGAGCACCTGCACATATGTGTCAGGTACTGTGTCCCACACAGCTTGGTCCTAGAAACATGACTGTGATGACAAGGGAATGAAGAGAAAACAGAGACACATACAAAAAAATCTGGGGCTGGATGAGCTCTACACACAGTGAGGGAGGCAGTGTCCACAGGAGGTAAGGCTATCCTATTGGAGCAGACTCAGACTGGAACCATTCAAGAGGCGGAAGCACTCCTCTTGCTAGTTTTTGCACACGCTACCAACATGTGCACTCAGAAAGACTTCGCTATTCCTCTGAGCCTGACCTTGGGAGAAGGCTTTGCCTATTCCCAGAGACCCTGCGGGTTCTTGACATGACCATGGCCGTATCAGCAATTGGCACTCACTCAGGGCTTTTTCTGATGCCCTAGAGCACAGTTACCTCTCTGCTTCATGTTGGCTTCCTGCTTTTGCCACCATACCTGCTGTCTGCTGCCATGTCTCCTCTCTGCCAAGAGGGTCTCTTATCCCTCGTGAAACCATAAGCCAAAATAAACTCTTTTTTCTATAGGTCACTTTGGGTCAGAGTGTTTTATCATAGCAGCAGAAAAATTAACTAATACACACATAAATAAAATAAAAAACACCAAAGTGTCTATGTAATCACTTCCAGTTGGCTATCACCAGTGGAGCAAACTTCTCCAAAGCTTAGCGGCTCAACACAACACTAGATTTATTTTGCTTATAAATCCATTGCTTGGACAAGGTTCAGTGGGGGTAGTTCTTCTCTACCTAATGTCTATGTGGATGAGTCAAGGGCTGGTGCTGAAAATGTCTAAAGTTTTGCTCAATCCCAGTCATTTATCTGCTTATCGACACAGGCTTTAGGCTATGAGCGTCCATTCCTCTCTATAGGAATCGTTCCCTGAATCCTTAAAAAAAAAAAAAAGTAGTGTGTGTGTGTCACAGTGTCATAGTCACAACACACATATCTCAGTCAGAGAACCACTTTGGGAGTCAGTTATCTTTTACCTTTGTGTGGGGTCTGGGAATCAAATCCAGAGCCACTACCTGCTCTTAAAGCAATAGAACACAGATTAAGTCAGAAATGACATTGGTATGGCCATCTTTGAAATGTACCCTCACACATGATTTCTTCCAGTTCATATTAAAATTAGTAAAGGCTATCACATCATAACTGCAAAATCTTCAAACCTACCAAACAGGGTTCATGATATGGATGAGCACGTAAAGGCACTTTTGTCAAGCCTGACAGAGTGAGTTCCAGCCCCAGGACCCACCTAGTAGAAGACAAGAACTCCCACAAATTATTCTCTAACTTCCAATAGAGCACAGTGGAAGTGAGAACAATCAATTTAACATTATTGAAAAAGAATAAACAGCACTATCAGATATAACCCCAACTTTTCATAAATTCATGAGATACAGTGTACTGTAAAAACAATTAACAGAAGTGCATTGCTGTTTATTTGTTTTGCAGCAGGATCTTGCCAAGTATCTCTGGCTACCCTGGCACTACTGTACAGTCCAGGCTGTCCTCTAACTTGAGATGAAGTGTTTGGGAGGCAGAAGCAGAAGGGTTACAGGTTCAAGGCCAGCCTGGTGTACTCAGCTAGTTTGAAGCTGGCCTTGGTTACATAACAAGACCTTGTTGCAAACAAAGAAAAGGAAGAGGGAAAAGAAGAGAAAGACATAAATGCACAAGGGGGAAAAGTCAGTGAAGACACAGTAAGAAGACAACTGTCACAGACTAAAGAAGTGGCTCAGTGGTTAAGAGCACTTGCTGCTCTTACAGAGGACCTGGGTTCAGGTACCAGCACCCCTATGGAGATTCAACTTTCTATAACTCAAGTTCCAGGGGATCCAATGGCCTCCTCCAGCCTCCCTAGACACTAAACATATGTGTGGTATGCAGACATACATGCAGTCAAAACACTCATACACACAAAGTAGAATATATGTAATATAATAAATTTTATACATATGTGATTAAAGAAGATAGTTGTCTGTAAACTGAAGTCAGAAGTTTCAAGAAAAATCAACCTACTGATACCTTGATCTAGACTTCCAGCTTTCAAAACTGGGAGAAAAATACATTTCTATTGTTAAGGGTACTCAGGTATAGAATTCTCCCTTAGGAACCCTAGAAAAATAATTCTGACAACAAACATGCCTTCTTATGTTATACTACCTGAGTGATAGTGAAGGCAAGCATTTAATGACCTATGTGACTGTCAGCTAACGTCTTTGCCACAAAGTCTCCTCATCTAGAGTTTAGGCTAGCAAATAATATGAACTATGTCTGTTTTGTGTCCCGTTTATGAAAACAACGTTTTATTAAAACACTATTATGCTCATTTGTTTTCAAATGTGTCTGACATGCTCTTGAACTACAACAGCAGAATTAATTTGGAGTTGAGTAACTGCAACAGAAACCGTGTGACCAGCACAGCTTATATTATGTATCTTCTAGATATTTATATGTTTGCCTACTAACCTCTGACTCCATATTTGAAGAATTATTAAGTATTCAATTTGCACTGGTCTTGGAGTCTTGAACCTAGAACCTCTGACACCCGTGTCTTTACTTTAGATCAACACTTCTCCAAGGGCGGTGTTTCAATCAGCAGCATCTACATTGCCAAGAGATGTGTTAGAAATGTCAACTCTCAGATTCTACCTCAGATCTGCTGACTCATAAATTATCAAGGTGGGGTTCAGAAATCTTCGGCAAGAGGGTTTGTCTGTTTGCTTGAGTTTTTGTTTGTTTGTTTTGTTTGTGGTGCTAGCGATAGAACTCAGGACCTCATGAACAGTAGGCAAGGTAAATGTCTACCATTGAGCTGTATCCCTACTGTAGACTGATAGAATTGTGATATTACATTTTTTCCAGACTCACAATTGTTACAATCAAGTTTTGTTAAGATCCTAGATATGGAGGCACCTGCCTGTAGTCTTGGCACTTGGAAAGTGAAAACAGGAGGATCCGGAGTCTAAGGTCATCCTCTATCTCACAGTGAGTGCAAAGCTACTCTGGGCTATGTAGTACTCTGTTTAAAAAAACAATAGTAGTACCAGGGAGATTACTCAGTAGGTAAGGTACTTGCTTTGGGGCATAAAGTTGTGAATATGTATTCCCAGAACCCATTAAAAAAAAAAAAAAGCTGGGTGTCCTAGTGTACACCTGCAATCCCAGAAATGGGAGGCGAGACAAGTGGATCTCTGGAAGCTTGCAGGCGAGTTAGTCTAACCTATGTGCCAAAAACCCTGTCCAAACAGGCACACACCACACCTGTACCCACACATGCAAAATAACAAAATAAAATAGTAATGATAATAACTAGGTAGAATTATTTTGCCCTTTACAAAACAGAAAAATCAAAGCCATGCCCCCATCCGAAACCATAACTCAGTGGTTTTTACAGAATTAAAAAACAGAAAAATTACGTACAACACTACTGACAAGGTATGGTGGTTTGGTCTCTATCACTTTTCTTTCTTTATGGAAATAGCATTTAAAAAGAAAAGGCCGTGGCTGCCAAGCCATACGTTTACTTTAGTAGTCAGTGAGAACTGACCTCTAAATTGGGCAGTTTGACAATCTTAATCTCCTCCTGGGAAAAGCATTCTGCATTGTGTAAACAGAAAAAAAAAAAAAAGAAAAAAAAGTGGAATCAATACTGCACTTCCCAAGACCCCACAAACCAAGTCTAATTTTTATTTCTATATTGGAATTTACCCAAAACAAATGATTTCCAGGCCATTAAATCTCTTTTCTAAATGTAAAAACTTGACAGAGAGAGAGAGAGAGAAAAGAGAGGAAGTCATGACGCCCACATGCTCAAAAGAGGAATCCCAGGACCAAAAACCCATTTCCTGCCTGCAAGGTAGGAGAAACGTTTCTTCTTTATCTAAAAATCCGCTTCCTGTACCCCTAGAATCAAGAGCTCAGCTGAAATGTTTCTTCCGGGTTGGCAGAATTCAACTCCTTCCTTCCTTTCCTTGAAAAGCACAGAGCATCAGCTGACTTCCCCTTCAGCACTTTGTGTACTTTCAAGAGGAGTGGTAGTCTCTTGTGACCACCTGGAGAGCCTTTGCCAGCTCCAAGCTGGGCTCCCAAGAAGACCACCACAAATGCAGAAGGCTAGGGGAGAGTTCATGCTGGGCATTCAGAGATGGTTGGCTACCATGCCTCAGCAGTGTTACTCAAGCTAGCAGAGCTCAGAGAGGCATAAGGAATAGCAAGGTTATCATTTCTCTTTGAGGTCTGATCTATACAATACAGGGAGCAAAGCCAAGTGTTATAATCTGCTCATGGGGGAATAGGAAGAAAGTCATATATGTCCCCCAGGGAAATTATATTTTTATTTGAGTCATAATCTGCCTTTACTACTTTTTCTCTGATGTCAAAATCCTAATGTTATTTTTGAAACTGAGGGTGCTAGCCAGTTGTTCTGGGCCTGAATAATCCAACCACATCAAATTCCGCATCCCAAAAGAGGCAGCAATTGTCTCCTTCCCCACTAAAATCGCCTCCCTCAGAGTGATGGCTTACTCCAGAGACATTCTGGGGGCTTTCGCTGAGCACTGTGACTATTCCTTCTGGCAGAAATAACTACCCTAAAATAGCTCCATAATAAGAAGCCAACAGGAAGACTGAGAAGAGACCAAGGTGCTAGAAATGGATATCACAGATCCTGATCGTGGGTTTGCATTCCATTCAACCCCTAATTTTCTTACCTTGTGGACAGTCAACAAGCTGGATTCTTTGATGCTTCTCTCCCTCTTCACTCCCTTCAAAACAAACAAACAAACAAATAAACAAACAAACAAAAAACCCTAAAAAAAACAATCCTAAATGCAAAGTAATACAAAAGAAAAGAAGCATTTACTCAGATGAAAGCATACGAATCTCTAGTGACTTGGATACGATGTTCACACTGACTATATTTATAACAGCTAATATCTGGAATGCACTCAGATGTCAAAGCAAAAGTGAAAAGATTAAAAAGTTGCGGTATGTCCATGTAATGGAGCATTACTCAACAGTAAAGAATTGGTTGCACCATACAGATATAGCTCAAAATCATGGGACTTGAGCAAAACCGGATGAAAGAATACAAGTTCACAAAAAGCCAACCGGTCCTTGGTCATGTGGAATTGGGTAGGACGAGAAATGAGGGGGTAGGAGGAGACAGGAGGAAACTCAGGAGAAGAATCTTGATGGGGGTGATGGCTTACACATGTGCCAGATACTTTGGGAAGTCAGGTTTGATCTCATTTCTAGTATTCTGAATTGCTTCCTGATGAGAATTCTGTTCTCTTGAACTCGTTGTCCCTAAGTCCACCTGAGCCAAAGAACAAGTTACCTGAGATACTCACTTCTGAAGTCTGGAATCCTGCAACACTCTTTTTCCCCCAAGGAAGACAAGCACTGACAAGGCAAACTCTCCTTGAACAACTGGCACAACCAACTCTTATTTTCTAGGCAGAAGAAACCAAAGCAGAAAACATCAGATGTCTAGTCTAAATATTGTAAGAATCTCAACTTACAGAAGCTAAAAACATAGGTGATTTATTCTTCTTCTGGGACAGAAATAAGGGATAGAGAATAAGAGAGACTATATTACTCAGGATAAAGCAATTTGACCCTACTCCCCAAAGACCAAGCTACAGAAATGTCTGTGCCCCCCCCCCCATGTATACCACAGAAACCACCCTGGGGCAGGAATTTACCTTATACTAAGCAATAAAGCCCTGTGAGTGGGCTGAGTCTAGACTGTGGATTTGCTGGAGGAAACAGTGGAGTAAGAGAAGGGAAAGACACCACAGGGAGATGCGCTCCTTGGGGCCCATCCTGGAGTCACTCTTGTCTTTCTGACCTCATAGGAAAGCCCCCTGCCTCACCAAACATCTTGCCCACTGAGGACCTCCCAGGGGGAAAACGTCTGTCTAAAGCTAAAGAGACAACCCAGTCAAAGGACCCTTGTTCAACTCACATTAAAAAAGTGACAGTGGTAGTGATAAGAGTGTGATGTGGTGATGTGTGCAATCCCAGCCCTTTGGAGACCGGCTGATTCGTTGTGGTTTGCTGGCCAGCCAGCCTCCTACTTGGCAACTTCCAGGTCAGCAAGAGACACTATCTCAAGAGAGAAAGTGAATAGTACCTAAGACTTGCTACCAGAGGGCTACCTCATTGGTCTCTCCGTGTGCACATACACACGCACACAGGAGTGGGAAAAGAAGGGAGAGTGTGAGGTGAGGGGAGTGAGAAAACCACTTCATCTGGAGAAACAGAGTCATTTTTGAGTTATTCGATTTGGACTCATCATCAGGGCTTGCCAGTGACAGCATGGCCCACATATTTTCACCCTCGTCTGTTTTAACTCTCCTATCCGAAAACCAAATCGTCCTCCCCACCTTCTGTGGTTTCAGTGATAACCTCCCTCACCTCCTGATGGCCTATGGCTTCCACCCCAGGCTAGGCCCAGATAGGCCAAGGTTAGTTCTCTCTGATCTCAGCTATCACAAGTGATGAGATTTTTAATATAGGTCTTAATCATCTACAAAGTTCAGCCTCTCGGGGCTATGAGGTTCCAAAACAAACCTACAAGTGTGTGGAGTATGTTAACATCTCCCCCAGGTGTCGAAGCCTCTTGACCCACAGAGCTGCCTTCCTGTGGGGTAGTACCAGCCCTCATTGATAAATCTAAGGGTAGCCTCCAGGAGGCTCTACAGACTTTCCCATTGGAACTTTCTTCTACTTGTGTTGCTTATGTTTAAGCAAGTCAATAAGGAAGTCAGATCCACCCCTCCCCCACCCCAATTATACTCTTCTTTCCTTAGAAAATGTCCATACTCAGAAAAGTATAGGGACCATACAGAGCTTGCCACACAGAGCATTAAGAATTATCATTCAAAGCTTAAGCATGCTCCTTTTTCACTCCCTGGAAAATACTTGATAATCTCTGAGGATATTTCTACAAGTCACAACTGGGTATAGAATACTCCTGTTGTCTGATAGGTCGAGATGGCTGGACATCCCACAGAGCACACACAAACATCTTAGACTTTTCTGACCCAAAGTGTAATTCTTAGGACTAGAGAAATAACTCAGTAAAGTGCTTGCCCTGCAAACATGAGGTCCTGAAGCTGAACCCTGAGCATCCACTCAAGAAGCCAGCAGCTGTAACACAGACCTGTGACTCCCACACTGGGACAGGCAGGAACAGAGCATCCTTGAAGCTCACAAACCAGCCAACTGGTGAACTTTGACCCCGTCTCAAAGCGTAAGATAAAGAGGAGAAATAGAATCGATGTTATATAAATACGTGTGAAGCTTGAAAGAATGGTTTTAAATATTTTTAACGACATAAGGAAGAGAGATGAAAAAGACATCACCCGACTGCTACACCCCGTTCCCGAAGGTGTGTGCGCGTACAAACACACGCAAACACTAGCTTTGTTTTCTCAAGTATGGATTTAGGCAAGGCGCCATTGCTTGTGCCTTGATGCTCACTATCTGCAAAATGGGGGTGATTGTGTGTTATTTGTTCCTCTCTTCTCTTTTCTCCTCCCTGGGAGCTTCTAATGAATGTTTGCCAAGTTCTTTGAAGATCCTAATTACTGTTATCCCTGGGATATCAGTTCAAGATTGCTTGGCACCAAGGAGCCCTGCAGACAGTGAGATACGGGGCCACAGGAGCCGGTCCTGTCACTGTGCCTGCTAGTTATCCTTCTCAAAGGGCAGTACCAAGCCCCTGGGCATCAATTACTCCAAGTCAAATTACCCAGATCAACGCTAGAATCTGCTGAAGGAAACCAGGGGTTCTCACAATTAAATTATAAACCTTTCCAAAAGGCAAGGATACAGGACTTCAGCAGAGAGCTTGCAGCTCCAGAGATGACGATTCAGAAAAAGCTTAGCACAGTGAGACTATTCAGTAATTCTCTGCTGGTGGACTGCTGGATAATTCAGGCAGTGTCTCTAAGAAAAGCAGGAACAGCTCCGTTGCAGAGTTGCCAAGAAGAGTCAGCACATGATGAGTTTCCCGGTGACCTCCACTCAGTGGCCACGGCCTCCTTCTGTATGTGTGGGAGAGGGCTCATGTGGGAGCAAAGACTAGCAGTAAGCCTCTCAGATTGTTCTGCAGGAGCCCTGAAACAGGTTTTTTTGAGACAGGATCTCTCATTTTTACATGGACCTCACCAGGTCAGCTGGCTGGGCTGCTGAAAGAGCCCCAGTGACCCTCTTGACTCTGCCTCCCCAGCTCTTGGATTACAAGGGAACACCAATACGACCAGCTTTTTATGTGGGTGCTGCTGACAGAATTAGGCTTCTCATGCTTTCATGATGAGCACTTTACCAGCTGAGCTGTCTCCTCAACCCCAAGCATTGCCTTTTCTAAAGATAATGTTTATAAGACCAAAGAGATGGCTCAGCGATGAAGAGCCTGGACTCTTTTGAACAGGACCTGAGTTCAATTCAAATCACCAACATTGAGTGACTAACAACCTCTATAACTCCAGCTTCAATCGACCTGACTCCTTCTCCTGACTTTTGAGGGCACATACAATCACATGTCCATATACCAGCATACAGACAGACATGTATGCACCTAAACAAAAATAAAATAAATATTAATTTAAAAAGGGGATCTTCAGGATGTGTTGTGTTCTCACAAAGTTCTTGCCAAGCAGGGAACAACCTGACCTTCAACGTGCTCCCTCCCAAAATTCTTCATTAAAGTGAGAAGAGCCCCCAAATGCCTTCACCTCCTATCACAATGTACTGATCCTGAATCCCACCTGGGCTAGGCCCTGTGATGATGCACCTATGAGAATCCCCTGAGTACATGGTACGATAAGAGCTTTGGTGAACAGCCAGAAACACAGAAATGTGGTTTCCGTCCCCATGGAGCTTCCAGCTAGCTTGAGAAGTCAGGTCAGGATGGGGTGACAGCAGCCTCAGCATGCTGTGTGACAGTGACCCTCTCAGATGATAAGAGAAAGTTAGAGGGAAAGGCATGGGAAAGGTTGGCCAAGTGCTCTGTGGTCAGGAAACAGAAAAGATGTCTGGAGAAAGAATGTAAGAGAAACAGTCTGCCCCTCCCTCTCCGGCCCTAACCAATTGCAAGACCACTCAGATTTTCGAGGCTAAGCTAAAAAGCTCAGATGTGATTTTGCTGTTTGACTGTCCAACTGTATAGCTACAGCATACAAGATACCTCGCTGATTAAGAGGTAACTGAACTTATTCTTATGCTTCTCGAACCTAGGGCCTAAGATTCTGTAGTTCTAACCTGTTATCTGCACCATTCTGAGAGAACTGGGCAGAGGGCTTCACTGACAGCCACTAAATGGGTATTCGATTAGATAATAGTAATAGCACAGATCCCTTGTGGGGAAATTATTCCAATATGCTAGACATGCTTTAACTATGTTAAACAGCTTGCCCTTCTATGTTAAGAGGTTGTGGGACCTTTAAGAGATGGGTTCTAGTGGGAAGTCATTGGCTCACTGAGGACATCACCTTAAGAAGGTCTTAATGGAGTTCTCATGGGGTCCTGATGGCTTGGCCCTCTGCTTACTCTCGTCTCTCCTGCAGTATCTCCTTGATCATGAAACCTTCCCCAGAACTGGATGGGTGCTAGACCACACCGTTGAACTCACAGAACTCTCAGGTAAACAAACCTCCTTTCTTTAGAAACTACCAAGCCTCCAGTATCTTGATACAGTAACAGAAGTGAGACTGATAGAACTGTGTGGCATCCGTTCCTACCCAACCCAATGCTCACTGGAAGCCTGGGCTTTGGAGGTGAATGTGTGTGTCAGCATCCTGTGACGGTGCTGCATAGAACCATCTTTCTAGGTTCTCAGCATCGGGTCCTCAAGAAGTCTCCAAGATCCAGCTCTAACCAGGTAAACTGAATTTCTGCTAGGCACCAGGGGCTCTGCTCTGCTACCCGCCCACTGAAGTTTTCACATCGTGGTGATGGACCAGAGTTCTGTGGGCAAAATAAAAAGTTTTGGTTTTTTTTTCTGACAAGACTTAAAAGAAAGGAGATGAACATGGATCTCACAGGACAGTTACAACTCCACACAGCACTCAGCCCAGAGTGACCCACAACAGGAAGGGGTGGAGGCCGGAAAAGGGGACCTAAGAGTGAAAAACAGCTCAAGGCAGAGGACAGATAAAGCATTCTGTGGTTAGGTCCAGACCATAGGAATTGAATCAATTCTGGAAAGTGGTTTCCTCCCAGATCTGCGAGCATCTCTCTTGAATGTGTCTGACCAGCATTTTCTTCATGACTGAGCTACTAAGGAATCACATTGTGCCTCCTGTTCCATTTTGACATTTGACATTCCTGCTGATTGCCCCCTGAAAAAAGATATCTTTTAACTCGGGGCAGAAATGAGTTCATCTTTGCCCTGAAGACGAGAGCTACTGTCTGCCAGCAATGCTCCTTTTTATTTCATTTTAATGAGCGAAGCTGAAAAGTAAAGTCCCCAGATGAAACTGCCAGGGAAATCCAAGACAGCCGATGCAAGTATTAACTCAGTTGAAATGTATTATTAATACTAATGCCTAGCTCGGTTGTAGCATTTTCTGGCTTCAAAGCCATTTACAAACATCAACTAATTAATCCTTACCTCAGCATGATGAAGTCATTAAGTATCATTATCCCTATTTTGCAGAGCGGGAAACTGAGGCACCTGAAGGTTAAGCACCTCACCCAGGGCCACAGAAAGGATGTGCATAACGTATCCCAAGCATTTCCTGACTTACATGCTCAAAAGTTCCCAAAACTAGGGAGGACGCAATCTTTTTAGTAGTAAGAATCATTTCTCCAAACCTAGGATCCATGGAGAAAGTCCTTGGTCCCTGCTTTTTATAGCACCTTGCTACACATAATCAGAATTGTATTTTTCATTAGGGTTTTCCTTCCTCATTATTTTTTTTTAAGTGCACTGACTTAGAGGAAGGGCCAAAGGATTTTAATGATGTATGAAATAAAAATAAAAAATAATGGTAATAAAACCTTCTGCCCACACAGAGAGAATACAAGCCTGGTGTTTGGAGTAGTTTCCTTCCCCCTTTCGCTGTGTGCCATGTGGCAGTGCTGCTGCCAAAAAAAATTAAATAAAAAATTCTTATTATTCTTTTTACTTTTTCAAGAAAATGAACATTGAAACTTAGCAGGCTCACTTAAACTAGTGAACTGTGTCTCTGCTGCCCTTTCACAGATTCTGGTATCCTTTCTAATCCCCTAACTTTTCTCAGGAATGCTCATTCCACTGAAAAGCATCCTTTGCTGTTTTTGTTGTTGTTGTTGTTGTTTTGCTTCATTTCTCCCACAGCTGGCTGAGAAATCTCTTGTTCTCTTATATTTTTAAACCTTTTCGTCTCGACACTTTTCTTCAACAGGAAAGGTGAGGGCTGGCCTTTCTGGGTGTCTCCACCCTCAGCCTAAAGGTCCTGTGGTTTGTAGTTCCAGGGTTGAGGCAGACTGAAAACCCCAAAGTGTCACGTCACCTCGTCAGAAAGACCTGCAGGTGCTTTTTGAGATGGCAAAGGTCTCCGTGGCCTTCCTAGGGCTCCTCCTCACATCTGTGTTTGCAAGGACTAACAGAGATGTTTGCCCAAATCTTTCTTGGTCTTTCAGTTGCTCACTGATGGCAGGTAGACCAAGGTAGGTAGGGAGGGAAGCCATGGGACAGCTGCCCACACCTGCTCCTGCCCCGTGGGAGTTCCAAGATCCCCTCTCCATCCTAGATCCTCAGCCCAATCCAGTCTCACCTCATGAATCACATCAACACTGTGCCAGAGCTCTTTCATCAGGGTTCCTCTGTCCCCAGGAGTGTGAGGTTCTCTCACACTTTAAAAGACTACATAATTTTTGTTTAAAAAAAAAAAAAACAGACAAAGCAAAACTTCAGCTTGGGCAACTAGGGAAGCACATTTTGGTGAAAAAAAAAAACGATAGAGAAAACACAAGCACAGAAGTAATTGTCATACGGAATAGAATGACGGTTACGATGTGGGGTATGGGACGCTCTCAGAATGGCTGAATGACAAGGTAGTCTCCCGGCCCAGTGTGGTTATGCTGTCCGCCCTGCAGTTCAGTTATCACTAGGTTATACACATCCTGTGGGTTTTGTATCTTTTGTGATTTTAATTTTTTATACTATTAGTGCTTGTGCATGTGCACACTATAGCAGGCGTGGGGCGGTCAAAGGACAACTTTATGGCGTCCATTCTCTTCTTCCATTTTCACCAGGGTTCTAAGGCTCGAACCCACATCTCCAGGCTTGTTCACCAAATGCCTGTTACTCTCTCGACCGTCTCCCTGGCAGGCCCATGCTTAAGATTTTGTTTTTTAAAAGCCTTAAAAATGTATACAAGCACATTGACCTCATTCATTGTGTATGGGATTATTTATGCTAATGTTCTATGAAAGTTGGACACACTGACAACAAGCTGACCTTTGACCAACAATGAGGTTTTCACCTTAACTGTTGCCTCCCCTCCTGGCATCCTGTAAGTGATGAAAACATCTCACTGTGGGTGGAGATTTCTCCCATCTCCTTCTCGCCCTTCTCATTGCCCCTGGTCCTGAAGGTTCTTCCCTGCTGGGCTGATGCTCCTTCTCCTTCCTGAACACTTCTTAATGGTGATTTTTATAATCATCACCATAGCAACTAGGTGTTGAGTGACTATTCTACATGAAGGGCTCTTACTCCATCACAGAGTACAGTGTGAGATGTGAACATCATTGTGCCTCTTACCAAGGTTGGTGAACGGAGGCACAGAATGTTGAAACAACCCGAGGGAGGACACACTATAGTTGTGGAGTAAGAGTTGGGGTTTGTCTAAAGATTTGGCAAATACCAAATTCTCTTCGCCTTTCCATTATTTGAGACAGGGTCTCTGATAGCCCAGACTGGCCATGAATTGACTGGGACTGAGAGTGCTTTGAACTCCTCATCCACAAGAATGCTGCAATTTCAGAGCCCTGTGCCATCACCTTGATTTATATGATGCTAGGGGTTGAATTCGGGGTCCTGTGTGTGCTAGGACAGCACTCTCTCAACTGAGCTGTGTCTCCACTGTACACCTTTTCAGCTCAATACAACCCATTTGTTCTGTTTGCTGCATTGAATCCTGATTGGTTTAACCCTCTGCAAAGGGCCTTCCTATGCATTACTTTATCAGATATTTAACAGCTCTGGACAGTTTACTGTGTATTCATCACTCTAGGCTAGAGGAACGCACCATAGGCTGAGCTCCAAGATTGGAACTAAGCATCTGGTGCTTTCTATGTCTTTACAGAAGCCGAGCCACACCCAGGAAACAATAGCAGCCTATGTTTTGTACAGCCGAGGAGAAGCCAGTTCAGCAAAAAGCAAACGTTGCCCCGTCTAATCTGAGCAAAGCTCACATTTTGGTTTCTTCTCGTGCACTGATGTCTAATGCTCCAAGTCCCCAGGAAAGGGGAGGCTTAAGGAGACCACTGTCCAAAGTGTTGCATCAAGTCATCCTTGACTGAGCAAATTCCCTTTGTGACTGTCCCCACTGCCCTCTCTCCCTTCTCAGATGTCCCTCAGACCCCCTTGATTTTTCTACATGTGTCTTTTAGTACCACAGAAAGCCAGTCCTCAGGAAGCCTTCCCCAAACTCCTGAGTTTGGCTCCTCAACATACGTATGTAACTCTGTCTCACAACAACCACATGAAATGGAAAGTGTCTGTTTATACATCTGCCAGTCTCACTAGAAGATGGGGACATCGAGGACAGAGCTGGATCTTACTTATTTTAGCATCTGACTGCCTGGCCTTGTGCCAGCACATAGTGGGTAAATGACAGTAAATGTCTGTCTAATTCACATGTAAGTGAGCCACTGGGGAATTGGACCTGCCTTCTACCAGGAAAAGCATACTTTTCCCACCCCTTCCTTCTTCCATGCCTACTGCATATCAGGTTCTCAGACCTGGCAGCAGGATCAGCGTGGAACACGTTAAGGTGTACCTTGTGGGCCCCTGCCTAGAGATCAGAGCCTGCACCCTCCCCATCATCCAGACAAGTGAGGAGGCTTCAGAGTTATTGGTTACCTATGGCCAGAGACATCTGAACAAGCAAAAATGATGCTTTGGGAGAAATGGAAAAGAAATAGCAGTGATCACTTTACTGTCTAAATGTGCTGTAGCCAGAGGAGAGGGGAAAGGAAAAGAAAGAAATGTTTTGTCACAAGTGCTAGCATTTTTTATTTTTTTAGTGCAAACATTCTCAATCAAAATAAATGTAGTCAAAGATTTCAGTGCAAAAATCTCGAATGCCTGTCAACTAACTCATTCCATCTCTTTCAAGAAAACATATTTGGAGGAAAAAGAGGGTCAGGGGGAGCGGCAAGTCTCCTTAACGAAAGCTTACAAACTTGACTCTTTGGTAAATGCCAAAATATCTTCGATAACACATTTACACACCTATAAAAACAAAAGTTCAGTGAGAAAATGCCAGTAAATGATTCCAAGCCTGTCTTAAAAACCATACAGCTGAGAAAACATAAAACATCTCTCAGATTTTTTCAGAAAAAAATTTATTTCCAACATGAAAACCTTACAGACAGTAGAAATGGAGTGTGTAGAATATTAGAAGTAAAAATAAAATTGCCCTCATCATTTTAGTTGATTTCTTTTTATTTCTTCTTTGTAAAACTGACGAGGAGACAAAGGAATACTAAAAGTTTCTCTTAAGTCAGGGGCAAGGAAGAGTTTGTGATGAGGGAGAGGGATAAAGAAGGGCCCAAGCTTTTAATGGCAACACCCAGCATGTCTCTGTGAAGAACTTTTATCATTCACACAGATGCAAATCAGAGAGAGAGAGAGAGTTAAAGGAAAACTGTAGCTGGGCTCATTTGAACCAGGTGTAAGAAGGCTAGGCCATGCATCCCTGGACCAAGCCAGTGGTGGGGGAAGAGGAAATATACGGCCATGGGATCCCTGGGCACCTTCAGTGTGGGTTTCAGTGCAGAGTTTCTGCTGTCTCGGGTCCCATCCCTGCCCGTTCCTGATCTTGTTGGACACACTTGTTTGCTTAGCTTTTCCCCCTGGGCACAGCGAGCAGTTGCTCTGTTGTAATTCCAGTTCCAGTGAGCTTGGTACATCTTTAACAGTTCTTGTGTTGTTATTAACTTAGTGACTAAGTGAGAGGTGTTTGGCTTTTGAAACGGTGCCACAAAATTTTCTCTCTCATCTCTGAATGATGTCAGCCCCATAAATGGGAGAGCTGGAAGAAACAACGGAGATTTTTAGTGGTAACCCTTCATGAGATGGGTACTTCTGGTGGTCGTACCAGTGCCTAAATCTAAAATTACTTCCATTTTCTACCTCAGTGAAAAGATCTCTGAGGAAATTTAGACTTAAGTAAAATTTGGGTGCATTGATTTTCAAACTCTTCAATGCAGATTTAAAAAGGAAAAAAAAACCATGAAATTGTTTTACATTCTACACTACTGTGTGATTGGAAGCAATTCATATGAATTTTAGCAAAGAAACTCTAGGTTTTCTGAGCCTCTGAACTAGATAGCACAAACAGAAAACAAATAGAAAAACGTAAATGGTATGTTTAACCCTAGAAACCAAAGAACTTGAGCCTTGAAGAACCCAGTAAAACCCTCAGCCCATTAACAGTTTCAGAGAAGGACAAGCCTAAAGGATTCTTCCTGCTCAGGTCCGGGGTTGGCACAGAGGAAAAGATGTTCAGTCACCAGTTTCATTAGGAGCATGACTTCAAATCCACACTTGAACTTGACAGAGAAATGCTGAAACTTAGCACCCCTGTTTACCTGCTGACAGCCAAACTATGATATTAATTAATGGTTCACAGGACCCTGGCCAAGACCTGAATTAGAACAGACAATGCCGATGCTTACACAGCACAATCTTTGCAACGAGCACAATTAACTTTGCACTTCTTTTCTGGTCTCCACCAACCAGTGTGGTAGAGAGGCGCTTCCGCGTGCAGCCTTCAACGGCCTCCCCGGTAGCTTTCAGGCCATTGTGTGTAGCAGAAAAACAAGATACCCTGTGCTAAGTGTTGCAATGTCTGGCTCAAATTAGGGAACCCAGAGGCTCATCCAAAAACATGGGGTCTGTATTTCTAAGCCCTTAATTTTTGTTGATTTCTTTTAAATTATCCTACCTGGGCTGCAATCACTTTCTCCCAGTGGTTATTAAGCTCTTAAGAGTTTGACTTGAAGACCAACCCCAGATACTCAAAAGTCAATGTTAAGTATCTGAAGCAAGATTTCTTTGTGATACCTTTGCTGTTTCAGGTCACATGTGGTCATGACTGATTGGACCACCATCTACTATGAACTGTTGCTTAAAGAATGCATGATTTATTTGCATAGCAAAAGGTGATGGGGAGATGGTTCAGTTGGCTTGCCTCACACCCATGTAAAAAGGTAGGAGAAACTTGTAACCCCATCACTGGAGAGGTGGAGCTGGAAGGCTCCCTGGAGCTCTGTGATCAGTTAACAGTAGTTGGTAAGCTCTGGGTCCTAATGAAAGACCCTATCTCAGAAACTTGCATTGAGGAAGACACCTAAAGTTGTCCTCTGGCCTATACTCTGCAGATACTCAGAATACACACACACACACAAAGTTTAAAGAAAAAAAGTAGCTGAGCACACCTGTAATCCCAGCACTTGGGGAGGCAGAGGCAGGTGGCTCTTTGTTAGTTCAAGGCCAGCCTGGCCTACAAAGTGAGTCCAAGGCAGCCAAGGCTACACAGAGAAACTCTGTCTCAAAAAAACCAAAATCCAAAAACAAAAACAAAAAAATAGCCAAGCACAAATTGACAGCTTGAGATTACCTAGCAGACAGAGCAGCAGGCCTCTGGTTTTCTTTGCAGAGCAATTTTATTTCCATTTGCTTTCTTCTTCTTACTTTGAATTGTCAGAGCCAAGGCTTCATGTAGGAGTTAGTTAGCTCCCAAACAGCCGTTTGGGACTTTAATTTTTGGATGTATGCAGAGGATTTTAAGCGCCCATCAGTATCTATCAGCACATGAAAAAACAGGGCCTGCATGACAGAGTGAGCCAAGCTTAGCATGTAGAAAATCATTGCTTAAAGAAAGGCATGCCTATTGACAAAAAAATGGTGACACACTGCCAAGACATGCCCCCTTTACAATCAGAGAGATCAGCACCCCAGAAGCCTCTCTGATTTTGAAAAATCACAGCCAGGTTTGTAACATACTTCCATAGGTGAGTCATAGCTGATGGAGACTGTTTTACTGTTTGGTGCAAATGAACTGGGCCAAGTATCAAGGCGCATCATTTTCTGTTTGTATGATGAAAAGAGTGAGAAGGAAAAAGGGAGGGATGGAAGGACTGAGGGAGGAGGAGAGAGAGACAGACCTAAACAGACGGGAAGAGACAGAGAGAAAAAGAAAGTGTGACAGAGAGAGAACAGTTCTTGTGTATCCCAGGCTAGCCTAGAACTGGCTACGCAGGCAAGTATGATCCTAAATTCCTGCTTTCTTCTCCTATGATTGGAATTACAGGTGAATACAACCACACCCAGGTTATTCATGGTGCTGGAGATGAAAGCCAGGGCTTCCTGCATGCTTGTCGGGTACTCTACTAATTGAGTACAGCCCCAGCCTCGGGGTGAATCTTCTGCAAAACTATGAATTACAAGAACTGTGCACTATTCAATTACTCTTTCTTCTCTAGCCTGTTCTCTTCCATGTGACTTTGGACAAGGAGTAACAAACCATGGCAGAAAAAGACATGCCACTCAGTGCTGTCCTGACAACAGGCTCAAGACCCTTTGAAGAAGAGAGTAGCAGAGCCAGCCTTCCCGTTGACCAAGGACCACAGGCAAGACAGAGCAGAGGTTTGACAGCACAGGACACACTCATACCAAAGACAGTGTTTCCTTCATCTTCCTTCACCATAACCTGGAAAGTGCAGACAAGCAAGTCTGAATTATATCCTAAGGCGGCCTTGCTATCCAGATAGGAAGAAATAGGCGGAAAGATGTGAGATGAGTTAGCCGGCGAAGACATCCACTCTGTCTTTCCTTACCCATTGCTAAATAAGTCCCACTAATTTTCTCAATCTGATAAATTGCTGATAAAATCAAAGGAACATGAAGTTCAATGTTCTTGTCTCCCAAATGAGGCCTAAAATCTGTGTTTGTTTGCATATGCATTTCCAAAATGAGTAATTTAAGATTACACTGTTTCTATCGCTCGTTGCAGTCTGCCTTTGGGCAGGAGGAACAGAAGCCTCCTAGAGAAAGCATTACGTTGTCCCCTGCACCTGCCAAGCCACCCAAAGGAAGGCAGCTGAAATCCAGTGGTGACATAGGAGATGTCAATGGGGACAGGATGCACAGCATCCTTCTAATGATGTTGAACCCAGGCATGTGGGGCCACGGAAGGAGGGCAGTGGAAATCACAGCCTTGTGTATGGCAGAAATAACCAGAGAGGAGTAAGGAGTCGCATGTAATCAGGAAGTGGAGGAAAGAGGATCATGACTTCAAGATCAGTCATACTGAGCCTATTGAAATCCTATTTTGAAACAAAACAAAAAGTATCAGAAAAGGGTAAATTAGCATAGTGTCATCAGAAAATGCCAGTGCAACGTATCTTACATAGATAATATATATATTAGTGCCAGGGATGATGGCATACATCTGTAATTTCAACCCTGTGGAGGTAGCAGCTATAAATCTGCTATTTGAAGCCTGTCTGACCTACATAAAAAGTTCCAGCCCAGCCAGGCTATATAATGAGACCTTGTTCCAAATAAACAAACAAACAGACAAATAAATAAATGAAGGCTTCACAGAGAAACTGTGTCTTGAAGAAAAAAAAGGAGGGAAAGAGGAAAGGGGAAGGAAGGGGAGGAGAGAAAATTATTTGATTCTATGATTCCGTGACTGTCATTGATGCTACAAGCTCAGCAGAAACTGGCCATTGGAGGAGAGTTGTTGAGTTGCTATGAATTATAATGAACAGTAACAAAGGATCTGTGGGCATCATAGTGTTAATATGGCTGGCTAGATTTCATGCCCCTGATTTCAGGCTTGCAAGTGAGGTAATGAGAGAAGTAGAATAGAATGGCCTGAGAGTCCAGTTAGGGCTCCCTCCCTAAAGTGGGAACCCTGTGAAGCTGACCTCTCTAACCTTCAACCCCACTGTTTGAAAATGAGACAACAATGACGCATCTCCCAGAGAGCTTCTGTAAGAATAGAGTTAATGTACACAGGGTATTTGGTGTATATTAAGTGCCATGTACGCTCAGCCTTGTTATATATCTGACTTACTCTTAGTTCTTCTTGATTTGTGCTTAAAAGGCAAATTAATTCTGATGGTACAATAACTTTCAAAAATATCAAACATGGTATTTCTACGCTAAAATGTAAAAGTGTATGCAGTATGTCACTAACAATGAGAGAGTTCCATTTCTCTGCCCCAACACATGAAGTTACAGCCATGAAGCTTTCCAGATTGGAAAACAAAAAACAAAAACAAAAACAAAAACAAAAAATATCCATCTGCTCTGTCCTTTCCAGAGAAGCGTAAGGAAACTCTCTTGCAAGCCTAAATTCGGCTTTGATCTCTGCAACTGCTGTTTCCATTCTCTGTGCTTTCCCACTCAGCTCCATGCTATCGTTGACAACTGTTCCTAACTCAGCTAATTCATGGGGTTTTATTTGTCTGTCTTTATGCCAGAGAGAAAATGGACAAGGAGTCTTCTTCTGCCTTCATAATTAGGGTATTTGTGCTTCTATCTTAAGGCTGTTATGACCTTCTAGAACATTCTTCTGGATTTTTACCCCCTGAACAGCCTTGTTCTAGTTCCATTCCCATTTCCACCTTACTTTACTGTCACCATGTTCTTGCTGAGCATAATAAGCCTGCCCACGATTGTGAATTTGAGACCAGCATGAGCCATGTAGCAAGACCTTGTCACAGCAAAACCCAAAACAAAAATGAAATTCCAGGTTCTCTAAGTCTAACTAAGACTGCAACCCCAATCAAGAAAGCATCATGGAAAAGGTTCTATGACTGGGGAAATGGCTCAGTTGATTAAAGTGCCTAGCACACAATCCTGAGAACTGGAGTCCAGGTCCCCAGCACCCATATAAAATGCTGGCTGCAGCAGCACACACTTGCAATTCCAGTACTGGGATGGTAGAGACCAGAAGATCTCTAGGGCTTGATGGCCTGTGTTGTTGGTGTTCTGTACAGGAAGTTGTCTCCTGTGCTAGTGAGTTCTTCTAACAAGTTTAGTGTGTCTGGTTTTATGTTGAGGTCTTTGATCCACTTCGACCTTAGTTTTGTGCAGGGTGATAGATGCGGATCTATTTTCATTTTCTACCTATATACATCCAGTTAGACCAGCACCATTTGTTGAAAATGCTATCTTTTTTTTCCACTGTATGATTTGGGTTTCTTTGTCGAAAATCAATTACCTGTAGGCATGTTTGTTCATTTCTAAATCTTTGATTCAATTCCATTGATCCACCAGTCTGTTTCTATGTCAGTACCATGTGTTTTTTATTACTATTGCTCTATAGTACATCTTTAAATTGGGGTGGCAATACCTCCAACAGGGTTGTTTTAGCTATTCTGATTTTTTTTCTCCATATTGTTCTTTTAAGGTCTGTAAAGAATTCAGAAGGGCAAACAAAATAGATATCAGAAGTGGGAGAAGACAGGGAACAGGACAGGAGCCTACCACAGAGGGCCTCTGAAAGACTATCCAGCAGAGTATTGAAGCAGATGCTGAGACTCATGGCCAAACTTTGGACAGAGTGCAGGGAATCTTATGGAAGAAGGGGGAGATAGGAAGACTTGGAGGAGACAGGAGCTCCACAAGGAGACCAACAGAGCAAAAAAATCTGGGCCCAGGAGGGCCTGCAGAAACTAATGAATCAACCAATTAATGGAGAAGAACTAGACCCCCTGCTCAAATGTAGCCCATGGGCAGCTCAGTTTCCACGTGGGTTCCCTAGTTAAGGGGATCAGGGGCTGTTGTGACATGGACTCAGTGGGTGGCTCTTTGATCACCTCTCCCTGAAGAGGTGGCCTTACTACACCATAGAGAAAGAGGATTCAGACAGTCCTGATGAAATCTGATAGGCTAGGATCAGATAGTAGGGGAGGAGGACTTTCCTTATCAGTGGACTAGTGGAGGGGCATAGTGGGAGAAGAAGGAGGGAGGGTCTAACCAAGAGGAGATGAGGGAGGAAGCTACAGCCGGGATACAAAGTGAGTAAATTGTAATAATTTTTTTTTAAGTGGGGGAGAGAAAGAGAGAGGATACCTGGTGTCCATTCTGGCCTCCTCACACTTGCATCCACACATAGGTGCACTCATCATCATCATCATCATCATCATCATCATCATCATCATAATAAAGAAAGGGAACTTTCTGCTTTTGTCAACATAGACACTAGCCAGGGCAAGGCTCCCTGATTTCTGTAGGATTTGGTGGCCCTGTCTTCCATGGAACTGAAAAGAATTACTACATCAAACCAGATTGCATCTCCATACTAGAGACTTGACTCACTCTAGAATTTGGCCTCCATCTTAATCCCTGCTCTAGTAGCAAGGAAATTGATATTATTGGCTTAGGGAATTCTAGTTGTCTATCGTTTAATGGTTCTGATTGATAACAATGCCTAAAGGAAGAAACATAGAAAAGGGAGACTTCCACCAGTTAATTCCTGATCTTGTAGAGTACTCGGAGCAAAGAAAAGAATTAAGCGCTCTCTGTATATGTTGTATTTAAAAGAAAATAATCAAAGCTTGGTGCTGCACACATGTAATCCCAGCACTGGGGTTCAGAGGTAGGAAGTTTGAGGCCAGCCTGGGGTTCATAATGAACTCCAGATTAGCCTTAGCTACATACTGAGCCTATCTCAAAAGCAAGCAAGCAAACAAACAAAGTGTTAAGTAAATAAAAAGGAAGTGCAACAAGTACATTCTGAGGCTTTTATATTTAGGGGGAAGCTAAGAGGGGAGTGAGTAAAAATTGTTTTTCATCCAGAGAAAGCCCTGTTTTTAGTTCTTCTTGGCAGAGGAGCTGAGGGTTAGATTGGCATTGGCTTGGTATTTCTGGAAGGTTTTCTTTCATGGTGATGACTGGCAGGGTGTGGAAATGATGTGCATGTGCTCTCTAAAAGGAAGCAAATCCTGGCTGGGTGCTTCTGCTGCATCATGAGACATTGTCTTCCGTCCTCCAGGGACTCACAGAGCAGGGTTTGCATGGGAGCCAGAGGCCAGGGTAGCACTTGTGTCTTCTGGTAGCCATGCATTTGGGCTCTGCCATGAGTCCCTGGCATTGCAAGCTGCTGTTCACTGTTTCAATACGCCAAACTAGAAATGAAAGAAAATAATGCACACCTTCCTCCAAAGGACATGGCTAGTCAGCAGAATTAAGGAAATTGCAGGCCCTTGTGTTAAAACAAAGTATTAATTAAAACCATTCCAAAATGGGGGAAAAAAAAAAACAAGATATATGCTCACAACTGCATCTGTCTACTGCCACCCAGTAAAGGTACAATACACAGCTATTAGTGGCTGAAGGAGACATGAAGCCAGAGCCGGTATCACAGGCTCTTCAGTTCAACCTGTCTTCTCCCTGGTTTGCTGGGGGCCCTGAGGCAGTTTGTTTAAGTACTCCATGGTTCAACCTGCTCACCTGTAAAATGGGTATAATCACACTCACTACCTCACCCCTAGTTAATTAACGACGTATAAAGCTTTTGAAAATATATAGTACAGTGCATGTGCTAATTATTATAAATCCCCCAAAAGCACCCCAGTTCAATTTTTAATTACCTATATATTTTATTGAAAATATATAAAACACTTCATAAAATTAACCTATGTGTCAAAAATTACTGCTTGCCTGTACTGTCTTGTTCATCCTTCTGCCAGCACATAGCAGTAATTTCCTGAACTAAAGCAATAATTTCATTTCAATGGTAGAAGTTTAACCCATTTGACTAGGTTCAACCCTGTGATTTACTGTATTATAAAATAGCATCTCTCATTCTTGTTTCAATTTCCCTCAGTTATTATGACTCAAAGAATATAATAGCAGAACCTACTTTCAAAATGTTATAAAAGGATAAAATGTGGGGCCCGTGAGACAGCTCAGCAGGTAAAAGGACCTGCTGCCGAGCCTAATGACCCGACTTTGATCTCCAGCAGCCATATCACGGTAGGAGAGAACTGACTCCCACAGGTTGTCCTCTGACGTCCACATACGTGCATGACTCCACACGTATGCAACAATGAATAAGTCAGTAAAAAAAAAAAAATTAAGGGATTGAATTGTATATCAAGTGCACGCTAAAGGGCTTAAACACTGAAATGAGGCCATTCTTCTTATTAAGGTCGTTGAAGGCTACCTTAAATACTTTTTTTAAAAGATAAGATATTGTGTTAGAGATGTACTCAGCTAGCAGAGGGCTTCCCTAACATGCACAAAGGCCCAGGTTCAATCCTCAACACCAAACAAATGGAGCACTGTGGCTCATACAGTTGTAACCCCAGTACCCTGAAGACACTGGAGGT
Source organism: Psammomys obesus (assembly GCF_907164565.1). NCBI lineage: Eukaryota > Metazoa > Chordata > Mammalia > Rodentia > Muridae > Psammomys > Psammomys obesus. The sequence continues at coordinate 15,245,375 of NW_026596149.1, forward strand.
TGGAATATTCTCTGCTTCAGAGTGGGTGTAAGACCAGCCTCAAAAAAAAAAAAAAAATGGCAAGGAAGCAGATAAGATGCTGGAAATGGTTCCACAATCTGATTTAGAATGGGAAAACACTTTTGTAAAGTGGAGGAGTCTCCAGGTGCCTCACTACCGTGTCAGCTTGGATGACTAAACAAAGCAGGACACAGACATGTTAAGCTGGACAAAAAGCTTGGTTGTAGAGTGCTTGGCTGGCCTGAGTGAGACCCTGGGTTTCATCATGGCACTAAGAGAAAGAAAGGGAGAGAGAAAAGGGATAGGAAAAAGAGAGAACTGAAAATAATACTTAAAAAAAAAGAATGGAAATACCATTTTCTGTCTCCCCCATTTTCTGACAACAGGACAGATTCTTGAACTGAAACAGTGAGCGTATCTTCACCCCCAGGAAGCCCAGAAATCACCCTTGCTTTGTAACTAACGGCCCGTGGGTATTCAGGATTTCAATCCCACGAGGCAGACGGGAGATACAAAATGAATTGTGAAAATCACCAGGTTTTATGAAATGACACTAGAATTAAAATTCCCAGAGTGGAAAGGACCCCTGTGACAAAGTCTTGGAGGCTGTGCATCTTTCCAGGGACCATCAAGGAGAAATGTAAGTGAGAAGACAAAATAGTTAGGGGACAACAGAAAAGCCTGGGTCAAGGTTTGGATCCTGAGAGTTCTTTTAAGGCCCTTGTGTTAAAAGATAGGGCCTTGTGGTTGAGCCTATAAAAGATGGGACCTGTTAGGAGGTCTTTAGGTCATTGGGTCATGTTCTTGAAGAGGATTCTGGGAACTTTTCCCTTCCACTCTCCTTTTCACTCCTTGGCCATGGGGTGGTCAGTATTTCCAACCACATGTTCCCCAAGATCTCTGTCGTGATCCCATCTCTCAGACACACAGGCATACAATACACAACCATCACCACCACCGCCACCACCGGAGACCTGAAAGCCCTGATTGTGGACTCAAACTTCTGAAGCCATGAGACAAAGAAATCTTTTCTTCTTATCGGTTGATTATTTCAAGCATTTGTTACAGCGACATACTTTATGATTATATAAACTCCAGCTCAGGGTGTCCAGCCTTTTGATACTACAAGGCAGTGCTATCATCTACAGAGGTGTCAGACCAGATTCACAGCTATCCTAAGATATGTGCAGTCTGTGGGCCTCAGCTAAGGCACCCAGGAGCTAGGTGGACTCCCAGGATTTCAGGATGGAGGAAGATACCTGTAAGTGCTTTTCTGTGCAGCCTGACTGATGAGTGGTAGACACAACTCCAGGCACAATGGAGACATTTCTCCTGAGTGCAACCTGAAGTGGGCCATTCTTAACGGCATTGCCTTAGCCGGTGATACATATTTTTTCTCACAAGACTTGCTATGGGTAACATTGAGTGGGATTAATTTCTGTGCTTTCAACAACCAGCATACCCGGCACTACTTGGAAAGGGGTCCCTCCCTTTACTCTGTGTTCTGGCTCAAACATGAAAAACATAATGTGTGGGACCCTGGGAACATTCCTTCTGTGAGTGCACTGACGCTGTGGTCTGCTTGGCACATCCTCAAGGTTTTCAAAGCACAAGGATGGGTGGTATGGCACTCATACCGTTAGACGGGCGAGGGGTTTTACTTTCCCAGAGAAAGTGTCTCCTGAACTTCAAATATGGGCAGGCTGAGAAGAGAGAGGAGAAAAAGATTTTAATCAGCTTCCCCCAGAGTTGTTTTTTAAGAGCTTGATTATGATGCATATGAAACATTTTAAAGTTAGAGTGCTGCCTATAAACCTGTTCCCTTTATGCTAATTGCTCTCTATAAAACTAGATCAAGAACTAGGTCTCTTAGCCCTGTGCAAGCCCCAGCATGCCTGCTGGGCACAAGTTCAGAGTACTTAGGGACTATCTGATGGGCCTTTTGGAAACAGATAGATAGCCTGATGGATAGGTGATAAATACACAGATACACCATATTAATAGCTGAATGATCTCGCAGGAACTCGAGGTGATGGAAAATAGGATACAGTAAACAGTTCGTCATCCAGGGTATTTCATAAGAGAAAGCTCCGAGAAGGGAGTTGACGATACATTACAGCGTATCTGATTCATCAGCACTGTAGGCCACTCCAACAGAGACCCACACAAACCTTCAGATACCTTTGGGTTGGAGCCAGAATCGCCATGTTGACAGCTGACACAGAAAATCAAGAACTCAGGTGAACCAGTTTGTACTGACTCCTGAGAGGGAAACTCTCTACATTAGTGAAAAGCCACATATGGGAGGGGGGGTACCCAGCCAGACTCCTCGAACTCCTCCCCAAAGGAATGCACAGGAAGAGCCCATCCAGAGTCCTCCCTCTACCCACCCATTTTCTCTTTTACCCCCAATCACCTGCCATTCTACCACCACAACTGAGGACAAAACCCACAGAACCCAAGGGCTGGGAGGGCCTAAGCTGGAATTTAGAAGTCTGCTCCTGGATTTGATGATGCCAAAGATTTGGTGCTAAGTGATGTATGTTTCATAGGGAGGAAGTCCCAGCCCCACCCTTCCATGTCTCCATATAGATTTGTTAACCAAATGACTGTTTATTTTGTCCAAAAGTTTATTGATCCATCTCAAATCTGTCTTTTCTTCTAGCTTGTATCTCCTTTACAAAAAAAAAAAAAAAATCCCTCTGCACAGTTTCTCAAGCTGTGGGCTACAGCCCCTTTGAGGTTGAACAATCCTTTCACGGGGGTCACCTAAGACCATCAGAAAACACAGACATTTATATTATGGTTCATAACAGTAGCAAAACTACAGTTGAAAGTTGCAAAGAAAATAATGTTATTGTTGGGAGTCACCACAACATGCGGAACAGTATTAAGGGGTCACAGCGTTAGGAAGATTGAAAACTACTGTCACAAGGGATTTGTAGGCTACAGCTCAGTTGGTAGAGTGTTTGCCTAGAGCCTGAAGCCCTGAGTTCTATCCCCAACACTGCATAACCCAGGGCGTGATAGTTCACACCGGTAGACTCAGCACTCGGGAATTGGAAGCAAGAAGTTAAGGAGTTCAAGGTTAGCTATAGAAGAGCATCTATTTGACCATCTTTCTATGAAAATGGAGGTTAGATCAGATAGATTAGAACATTTCCTTGTCTTATACCACCAAACCCTTGTGGAAGGCATAGTTCATAGACAGGTAACATAGAATGTTTACCACACACCGTCACAACAAACAAATCCAATGCTCTTAGGAAGATCTTTTTGGACTTTGGCCCTAAAACATTTATTTGGGCTTGAGGGTGTATCTTAGTGAGCCAAGTTCTATCACCAATGACACAGAGAAAGAGATTGAATGTTTTGTTCTGTGTACTGTTTAGAAGTCAAGTGGCTGATAAGTGTGTGTGCTGTATGTCGATGTGTGTGTGTGTGTGTGTGTGTGTGTGTGTGTGTGTGTGTGTGTGT
>NW_026596149.1:15248861-15295379 GCF_907164565.1 Psammomys obesus
TGTGTGTGTGTGTGTGTGTGTGTGTGTGTGTGTGTGTGTGTGTGTGTTTGAAACGCAAGTTGAACTGTTAACGTCAAACTACAAACACTTTACTGCAGGTAATCAACAATAATACCTTTGAAACATTTATTAATTTCTCAATTGTCCTTACGCCAGGATTCCAAGATTTCATACGAAAAAGGAATCCAGTCATGTGAATTATAGAGTCATGAGAGAAAGGTAACTGATTTTATCACTTGGTAGGTCCAACTCCCACTTCCATTCTCTCACCAAACACTCACTTCTCCAAAATTCATACACTCTTTCTTTTTTTCTTTTTTTTTTCAATGACCCACTAAGTCCAATTAGTTCTAAATGCATGTACATGGGCAAACAAGCAGTGGCCATCGGCCCCCAAAATTACTATCTTTCCCCCAGCAGCCATCAATTGCTGATAAACTCTTCAGCTAGGGGGGGTCTCATGAGCCTTCCCCTCTCCATGCTGGAATTTTAACTGGCCTCATCTAGTGCAGGTAACCAAGATTGCTATGACTTTGTGAGTGCAATAACCACAGAAAACAACATTTCATAGAAATTCTCTCTGTCCTCCAGCTCTGTACTCTTTCTGCCCACTTCCATGGTGTTCTCTTAGCCTTTGAAGGTCGAGGAGCTGGTAGAGATGTTCCATTTAGGGCTGACCACTTAAGGCACTTGGACCAATTACGCGTCTCTGCATTGACTGCCGACCAAAGTTGTGAGCGGCACTAATGTGTGGACACGGTCATAAATGTTAGGATGTCTGTTTGTCAACAAAATCATTTAGTCAAACACTAGCAATTTACCCTCTAGGACCTGAGACCTCTCCATCTATGGGATTTTGATCAGATTTAGGAGAAGACATGAACACCCTCTTATGGAGCAGGCCTCAAATCCAAGCAGTTGGTCACCCCCATAACAACCATGCTGCTCTTGCACCAATGGGCACATCTTGCCTGGCAAGTTGGTATTGTAGTATGCAGGATGCAGCTCTGAGTAAGAACCCTGATGTCTATCTCAGCATAGCACCTTTTGGCACTAGGAACACCAGCCATCAAGGAGAAAAATTTAGGGTTAGTTCCAAATAGATATTTCCATAGCCTGCACCCAAAATATGTGCTATCTTCAGCAATAGGGTCTTATAGTCTCAGTATGGTGGGCAATTCAGAATAGCCACAGCCTTCATGTGTTCTTTTTATTGTTGTTGGTCTACATTCCAAACTCAATAACCACTGCAGAGAAATAAGCATGTTCTCAGGGTAAAAATTGAGACCAATGGACCCTAAATGAATAGAACCAGTAATAAGATTGTCATAGCTACTCAAACTGATTCTAAACCCCAGCACATACTACCCAATATCAGCTTTAAGTGATAGGAGTGAGTTAACCTTTATCCAGAATCTTCTACGTGCTACACACCATTCAAGGGATTTTTACTTGTAGCTAGTCCCCTCAGGTAGAACTGGCTGGCATCTGGCAGAACTGGCTGGTCATCTGCATTGGTTGGGTTGTGACTTGGATGACCCATAAAGAATCCTGTTATTATTATTTCACGGCTTACGAATGAAGAAACTGGAGCCTGTATGAACTTTCTGTAAGTAACTTTCCGAGGTGTCATGCAAATGTGACATTTTTGCTGAATTTATTAGTAGAATATTAATGAGTGAGTAACTGCATGTTCTCTCCCTCCCAGCTTCTCTCCCGCTTCCCCCCTCTCTCTTCCTACTCCTCATCCCTCTTTCCCCTTCCTGACTGCAGATACAATGTGACCACCTTCCCTGCTGCCATACCTTCTGCATCGTGAGGAACTTTATTCTCCAACTATGGACCCAAATAAGCTGGTTTTCACCCCTGAAGTTGTTTTTGTTAGCTATTTTATCACAACCATGAGAAAAATAACCAATACACTCTATTTACAATGTAATTGACCATTCATTATTACACACTTGTGAGAGAAATCTTTATTTTTTCCAAATATATTTACCGGCCTTGAGGACTTACTGACTAAAGACTTCTAGAACACACTGGTTGGGCAACACTTGCCAAATATTTGTCGTGTGAGGGTCTCCATATATTCATCAACAAATAAAATAACTGAGAAGCATTCATCTGGATGAAGCACAGAATCAGCTTTAGGAGGAATCCCAGCATCCCTCCAATCCCAACGCCTCTCTGATCCCCCAGTTTGGGGACCATACTCCAAACAAATCACTTCTCAGCTCATGGCTACATGGCTCCAAAGCCAGAGAATTCATCTTCGGATCACTCTGATAGAAAGTTTGATTTATGGTTTCAAATTGTTGGAACTTAAGTTGGAAATTTTTCAGTACCTTTTTCACATAAAGGGTCCTTTAACACTTTGTAGAAAAGCTCACCTTATACTCCCACTGACTCTTTCTTCCCCTTTAAGACAGAGCCCAAGGTCTTCACCTCTTATGTGAAACGCATTTCCAATTTCCTTCATGAGGTTCAAAGTCATTCTAAGGTGTGTAGTCCTTTTAGTGCAAATGCCCTGAACAAAATCAACATTCTCTATTTAGCCTGAATAAACAATCTAGAGAGTTTTGTTTGTTTGTTTGTTTCTTTCGCAGAATAATTGGAGATAAAGTACGGCATAGGCTAAATGCTTTTAGAAAGCTATAAGGTGATATATAGTCAAATGCCAACTAATGTAGTAAAAGCACAAAGAATGGATCAAATCAAGAAGTCTTCCTAGATCTAGGAGAATAACTCATAAAATCCTTCCCTTACTTGAGGACATAAGTTTGATCCTCAGAATTCATGAAGGGGGGAAAAAACTCATAGTGATGCATGTTGATAATTTCAGTCCTTAGAAGACAGAGACAAGGTGAATCCTGAGGGATCTGTAGCCACCTAGGCTAGCCTACTTGGTGAGTTCCAGGCCAGTGAAAGACTCTGTCTCAGAAAAAAGGAAAGGGTGGCCAACAAAGGTGCTCAGCATGTTAAAGGTTGATGACCAGAGTTTAATCCCCACAACCACAACTAGAAGGTTCTCAGGAAGGGAGTGAGGGCAAGGACATAGAGACACCTGCCCATCTTCCATGCAGCTGATGCTTCCAAATATTGTGGGTTTTTTTTCCATCTTTATAACTAACTGCTTAGGACTGAGTTAGTGACAGATGGGGTCAAAAGTCAAACATGAGTCTTGTCCTGGCTATGAAGCCTGGGGCTTACCTCTGTATCTCCTAGAAAGGGGGCCAACTACAGAGAAACTTCAAAATGACCACAGGGAAATACGTGTTTTGGTGCTACCAAGTGTGCTATTACTGGCAGAGGTGGTGTGAAGACAAGGATGTTTTAATCTTATTATATTCATACATGTATAATATTCCTTGAGTCAAATTCCTAATCATTAAGAACTATGAGTGAGGGCTGGAGAGATGGCTCAGTGGTTAAGAGCACCAGCTGCTCTTCCAGAGGACCCGCATTCAATTCCCAGCACCCACGAGGCAGCCCACAACTGTCTGTAACTCCTGTTCCAGGGACTCCGATGCCCTCATACAAACACGTGTACAGGCAAACTACCAATGTACATAAAATAAGAAATAAACAAATAATTTAAAATATTTTTAAAAAAAAGAAAAAAAAGAAGAACTATGGGTGAAAACATGAAACATCTATATCCTTCAGCCAGCCAGTAGTTCCTGTTCAGATCACATTCCTACTAATGAAAATATATACAAGTAGGGCCCCAAGCCATCATCTCTTTCACCTGCTCGCTGTCTCCACAGCCCTGCCGCAGTTTTTCACTGGTATCTTACTTCATCACATGAGCCACTGTGTATCTTGTCAGGGTTTCCAACTGTGTCATGGGATGTATGTCAGCCACTTAGAACCAACTAATATTAAAAGTGGGAAGGGACTCTGTGGTTCAACCAAGTCCAAGATGCTTTGTAACTGAGTCAGGGATGAGAAGGATCCCTTATCCATCCCTACACAGCCAGAAAGTGAAGTACAAAACAGAACCTCAAAACTAGGCTTTGTGAACACAATTAGTCCCAGAACAAAGAACTGCTAAGTCAAACCCCAGGCTGTGTCTTACAAATTGCCAGCACATCCTCCTGAGATAGAGGAAATCAGTTCCATTTGGTTGCATGATCTTCCTTGCTTGAGCTGGTACTTGATTAAATTAATCAAATCAGCACCCTGTGAATATTCATACAAGGCCTACATCTGCCATTCCTCTCCCAAATAAATCCCTAATCCATTTCCTGTGAGTATGTCTTTACTTGAATGGAACAACAACAACAAAAAAGATTGGGATGTTGACACATATGATGTCCAGAAGAGCCAAGCGTCTTTCTCTTTCTTCTCTTCCTTTCTTTTAGACAGGATCTCATGTTTCTTTTCCCAGGATGCCCTATAGTCATTATCTAGTTGGGAATGACCTCAAAATTCCGATCCTCCTCCTTCCACCTCCCATGTGCCAGGATTACAGGAATATTCGACCATACCTAGTTTATGCAGTGCTGGGAATCACAGCCAGGGGCCTCCTCCATGCTATGTCTCTTAGCTGCATTTTAAGACAGGGTCTCTCTGCAGCCCAAGATGGCCTCACACCTTAGAACATTGTTCCTCAGCCTCCAGAATGCTCAGATACCTGCATGTTCCACCAGCTCTGCCTATAAAGCCATCGTTATTCGGTTGCCAGTTCCAAGTAAGATATCTAAAACCTCTTCCTCAGAGGAATGCCTCTGGAGTAAGAAGGCAGGAGCATCTGCTTGAATAGAGCTGTTGGCTTACCTTTGTTAGAAAGACCTCCCCCAAAGCCAGCAAGTTGACAGTGCAAATCGGACTCACCCTGGATCACTGTCTTGAGAATCTTCCTTTTATTTTTAATTTCACAGGTGGAAATCAGCCCCAAGAATATGTTACTGCTGCTGTTATTTTGAAACAGGATTTTGCTACGTTGCTCAGGCCGCCCTGGAACTTATGATCCTCCTGCTTCAGCCTCCTTAGTGCTGTCAAGTATGTGCCACCTTATGCAGCCCCTAAAATTTTTGTCCATACTCATGTGTGGGTGTGCATTTGTGCAAGCCACATGTATGTATGAACGTATATGCAAAATCCAGAAGTTGACATCAGGCGTCTTCCTCTGTCACCCTCCATCTGATGGTTTGAGATGGGATCAGTCTCTCTGAACCTGAAACCTGCAGCCTCAGCTATATTGTCTGGCCAGCCAGCCTCAAGGATCTGCCCTTGCTTGCCTCCCTAGCACTGGGATTACAGGTGCGTGAAACCGCACCTAATTTTGCTTTGTGTTGTTTGGTTTTTAAAGATGGACTCTGGAGGATCATTCACTCCCTCTTGCTTGTACGGCAAGCACTTTCCTGGCTGAGCTGCCTCTCCAGCCCCTAAAAATTTTAATAGACCCCAAATTCTCATTGGTTCTGAATTCCCAGGATATTCATGTCAACATAACAGAAAGAAATGGCTCAAACTAGGTTTTTACCTCTTTGCTTTTTTTTTTCTTTTTCTTTTTTCTTTAACACTTTAGATCTAACGTAATTTTTGCCTCCCAAGGGCAGTTAATAGGCTTTAATTTTATAAAACATTATGCAACCAGATACCTTAGGGAACAGTAATTAACTTGGATTATGTTTTCATTTCAGTGAATTCCAAATGAAAAGCCTAAATACTGAGATATTTGTCTATTGTGGAACGGGAAAATAACATGGCCACGCTCTTTTCTTACTTGCTATGAACACTTCCTCACAGACACTTGCAAATTGCCCCCTTTTAAAGCAGACCTTCCTCAGGAAATGCCGAGGGTTAGTTAAAATAAAGGAAAATTTACTTTTAATTTTGACACAGGGTTCCAGCAATCACTGATCCTCATTCTTCCCAGAACACTGCCTACCATCTCACAAGAAAGAAAAAAAACTAAGGCCAGGGTAATGATCTAACAAAGGTGTGTGTGTGTGTGTGTGTGTGTGTGTGTGTGGTTGTGTCTGTATATGTGTATGTGTGTATATATGTGTGTGCATTTGTGTGTTTGTGTGTCTGCATGTGTGTATGTGCATGCATATGTATCTATGTGTGTGTGCAATACACACATAGTTTCTGGAACTAATTATTTCAGTAACTGCAGAATCCATTTCAAGTTAAACTTAAGGTTATTTCAAAATGAGGATGAGAGATGAAGAATTGTGCTTTCTTCTAAATTACAAAGTGAGTACGACTTCAAGCAAAGAGATGAAATTTATTTGTGTGACATCTCTGTCGAGGTAGAGCAAGGAAACTTATCCTGGAGCCACACCGCCAATATTCAGTGTGGCTCTTGGACACTGAATGATCCTCTAAGCCTCCCCTTGTCTTAAAACAGTAGTCTCTGCCTTCAGTAACAATCTCATTATTTAGTGAGATAGCTATTGGCTATCCACTCAACATGCAGCAAGCTACGCTGTTGTCATTACCATGGTATAAAGCACCAGGGGAACTGTCCAACCGAAGGAAAACAGCCACTAATCTACTGCTATTGCTACTGTACCTCACAGCGGCAGCCCCAAATTGGAAGCCTTTGTAGAGTAGAACTACGTGCAGAGTTACGATAAGATGGCTCTTTGCCAGCCAGAGTGGCATGTATCTGCAGTCCTAACCATTCACCAGGCTGAGTAAGGAGGTCAGTTGAGCCCAGGAGGCCAAGGCCAACCTAAATCACACAGTGAGAACCTGTCTCCAGAAAAATTAATATTTTAAGTTTTATTACATTTGCTTGCTTATTTATTTGTATGTATGCATGTATTCGTGCATTGTGAGGGCACGGGTGCCTCAGTATGCCTGTGAAAGTCAGAGACTCACTTGTAGAATTTGGTTCTCTTCTTTTACTACATGGATCCAACTCAGATCTGTCAGTCTTGATGGCAAGTGCAATTACCCAGTGAACTATCTTTACCGCCACTAAAATTAAATTTTTAAACTGTTTTTATAGCTGCCCTCTACCCCTAGCATCTTTCAACTAAAACATTGCAATAAAGCCTTAATCTGGATCAATTTTATAATATATCAAGGCATAATTAATGTCTCTTATGAATAATTTTGAAGCTCATCTATTCATTTTGAGCAATCAGACTGCGCTGGAATGATTTCCACTCTAAGTCAGTAAAGAGACTTAGACTCTCTTAACCAATAGAGGGCTGGGATTTCAGTTAGGCCGCAAAGTGTGTCTCTCTGTAAGGGTCCACCTACTCAGTGCTCTCAGTACAAGAAGCAGATTTATCTTCCCATTCACACTGCCCACCTGCATGCTTCATGCAGAATTCACTACACAAAAGCCTAGCTGACACAGATCCCTATTTGAAGTTTAACATGTGTTTTCTCTTTTTTATTATTACTTTTTAAACTTTTTTTCAGATTTATCAAGAGATGGTTGATACATAAAAATTATATATAATTAAATTTTTATATTTATATATAAATCTGTAAGTATATCATTTATATATGATACATATATATTCAAGGTACATATTGATTTTTTATATACATTGACATTGTGACAGATGGCCACCACAATGAAGCAAACTGGCATAGCCATCTCCTCCCTTTAGTGTTGTTGCTTGAAACAGGGTCTCAAGTAGCCCAGGCTGACCTCACCCTCCCTAGGATGTATTCTAGGATAACCTTGAACTCCTGATCATCTTGTATGCATCACCCAAGAACTGTGATTACAGATGTATGTCACCACATCTAACCCCCAACTTCCTTCTAAACATATTTTTTCTTAATAAAATTCTATTCTGGCCAGGTGTGGCACTCATACCTTTAGTCTCAACACTTAGACATAGGGGCATCTCTATGAGTTCAAGATCACCCTAATCTACATATCACATTCCAGGCCAGCCATGGCTTCATACTTGAGACCTTGTCTCCAATAAATAAACCAACAAACAAACAAACAAACTCCACTCTGGTCTAAGAAGACAGGGAAGTTCCAAAGTGATTTGGACCAATTATAACTATGATATCTGGTTGGTGTGAAACTTTCTTGTTTAGGAAGGAAATAGGAGGAAATACACCCAGCTGTTGCATTAGCCTGGGTTTGGGGGGCTCTTGGACTAAGAAAGGGAATAAAATGATTGCCCTCGAGCCAGGCGGCTATTGCTTCTCCTAATTCAGTTTGCTGGCTATACTTTTAGGAAGTTCATAGGTTCAGACAATTCAAGTAGGCCTTTGAGAAATGGGCTGAATGACTGCTGTTCAATGTAGAATAGAAACAATGAGCAAGCTAACGGCAAATCATCCTTATCTGCTGTCTGCTCATTAATGTGGGGTCCCTGAGGACTTCTAATCAGCCATATTGCCATCTTAAGCTTGCGGACCAGATCAGATGTTAGGCAAATGTAGTAATAAGATATTTCTTCCAATGAGTCTCTTTTTCACATAGTTCTCATAAGAGCACACAAACAGAAAAAGGAGGGGGAATGAGACCACAAACAATATTCTCCACCACAGATGGCTGTCACTGTCATTATCAGGACCTTCAGTAGAACAAAAACTCTAATTTCAAAAACATTTTACTTTTGTCCATATTTCTCCTGGAAATCTCTCCTTCTGAGCAAAGGACAGATTTACATTCCACTCCCTGTGGAAATGTAAAGTTGCCGTATACAATAACCTGGCTGAAACATAAAATAAGAAAAATATTTTATGTTAGTATGCCATTCTGAAATGTGTAAATAATTCTATACAAATGACCTTACCTCTGTCCTCTTGTATTTTTGTGCAAAGTCTTCACTCTGCAGCCCAGCTTGCTTCCGTGCTCTTTGCTAAGCCTCTTAAACACCACAGAAGTCATTCTGCTTGATGCATTCATTCAGTAGAAACTACCCAGCCACTGTTCGAGTACTTGTAAGGGTCACAAGAAATGAGAAGGAAGTCTCTGTCCCCTAACTGGACAAATAGGACTCTATTGTCCCTTCACTTTAGGAATAAGAGGGTAAGCAAACTCAAGTCACACAGCCAGAAGCATCTACTCCAACCGAAAGTGAAGCCAAGCGCTGTGTGGTCAAAAGCACTCACTGCACAGGGTGAGTGCCTGAGTTAGAATCCTGAACCCACATAAAAGCATCTGTAATCCTAGTATTCGTGTGACCCGATCAGATGCAGAAACAAGAGACCCCAGTAGACACAGCACTAAAAAGTGTGAAGAAAAGAGACAGTGATACAAGAACAGGAAAAAGGGCTGGTAATTCTATAAGCCAGTCTGACCCAACAGCATGCTAGGCATGGGGAACTTAAAGACACAATGACTATCTTCATGAGTCAAGAATTTGCTGTCCACAACTATGCCATCATGTCAGCTGGAACTCCTGATGGAGAATCCTGTGCTCTTCAATAGACTGGGTGCTCCTTGAAAGGAAAGCCGTTTGACTATCTCTATCTCCATATGCATGTGTGGAATCTCTCTCTCTCTCTCTCTCTCTCTCTTTCTTTGCCTCTCTTCCTCCTTCCCTCCTTCCTTCCCTCTCTCTCTTTCTCCCTCTCAGTTCTCTTACTCTGATCTCTTTTACTGTCTGACCAGGTACCACTTTGTAATCCTGACTGGCCTTGAATTATTGGTCTTCCTGACTAAACATTTGTAGTGCTGGAATTACAATCATTTACCAAAATGCCTGGCTTGGAATATATTTTTCATTCACAAAGATATTAAATAAAGATATTAAACAAATATTAGAGTTGTATATTATTAATTTTATATATAATAGTGATAGCTTTGTGTGTCATACTAAATTTTAAAAATAAGAGTAGATGTATGGATATTAATAATATATATTAATGCATGTGCACATATACCTATTTATTATGTGTGTGTATACATGCATATGTACATACATATATACAAATATATATCTATGGGGGGTTCAAGACAAGGTACCCTTGATATCCTCTAACTAACTCTGTAGACCAGGCTGACCTTGAACCCAGAAATCCAAATGCCACTGCCTCCCAGGTTCTGGGATTAAAGGTGTGCAAGGCTATGCCCAGCCTATAAGTACATATTCTTAATATCATATATGCATTCTTAGTATATATATATATATATACTCTGATTCTGATGAGCCATTAGCTCACACACAGCAGCTCTCATTTTCACTTCACTGTAATCTCTCTGACACAGATAAAAACAAAAGAACGAAGTCAACACCGGCTCTCTAAACACAGTGGCCTTGACATTGTGGGAAAACATCTCTCGTTGACAGTGGAGATTCAGAGTCTGTCTCGATAGTATTGCTCCTTTGACAATAGCGACAGGGTGGAAACAGATGAGGACAGAAAGGGCTAGACTGACAAGAGAAAGGGAGCTGGCCATCGAGACGAAATATAGAGAGAAAAGCACGCATGTCTCAGTACAGTAGCCACTAGCCAGGTGTGGCTACCTGGAACATTTGAAGTGCAGTTAGTTATTATTTTCTAAATAATATGCTATACAACTTTTTAAAAAGTCAAGATAAGTTGTGCCATGTGAATGTCAACTACAAACACGATTTTGTATCAAAGAAAACAGTGCAAATCACTCCATAAGTTCTGCAGTTTGAATTGAAATCATGTGTTGATTAGGTTTCCACAAATAAAATATATTTAGGAGGTCCTAGTCTACACCTACATCATTTAGGAAACTGCTTATGTCTTCTTCTCCATCTCGCCCATTTCGCTTTTTAAAGTGTGATTCGTAGTCATTTTAAATGATGTCTGTGGCTGCCATGGTGTTGCCATGGCACACATCTGCTACAGTCCCCAGCTTCTAAAACCGAGGTGCAAAACCCCGGGGTCACATAATTGAGTGAGGAGCTGGGGACCAAGCTGGAAGTACGACCAAAACCAAGCTCAAAGTCAAATAGACACACCACGAATCACAGGTGGTTTTGGGGTGCTCACCCATGTTGCAACCAGGGGCTTCACCGCAGCCCGGGCTCTGAACTCCGAGTACACACTTTCTGGTGTGTATACCACCGTGCCGTGCACACAGCACATGTGAACTCTGGCTGAAACACCTCAGCCCCGATTCCAGGGGGTTGTATGCTAAAAATCACAATGGACACACCCTTTTCTGCTTTTACAGAAACCTGATGGCTTAATTATGGAAAACAAAGGCTTACTGTTTTCTTACCCTCATTTCTCAGGCTGTCCGCGTAAAGTCAGTGTATCTTTAGATGGTACTGTGTTAGAATGGCTAATTTTCAAAATCGCCATTTGAGCTGATAGCAGGAGTAGCATGGTGAGTCATTTAGGGAATTTTGACATGGGGTTAAAACAAAATTTTCAGATATTTCTGAAAGGGCCTAAATGTATGCCTGCCATCTTTTTCCTAACTATTTGTGCAAAGTGACATTCTCGGTATTCAAGATTATAAAATAAAATATCAGTCAGCTCTGGGAAATGTTAAAAATTCTCAGTATCCCACAACATCAAATATTCACCCAAGATTTAAATCTTCATGTAGAAATAAATGGACACATTTATCTCATCCGTATGCAAATTTGCTTTCATCATTAGTAAATATGAAAGAATTGCTTTAAGAGAAATTTCTTTATGGTTTATTATCAGTAAAGGTTTACTCTGTGTTTTATGTAACTATGTACCCCAGATCATGTAAAATTTTCTCAAGCAAAAAGAAGTTATGAGTGAGGAAGATTTAAGAGACCCTGTTATGTATGCACTCCTTAACTTAGCTCATCCTTAACCACAAAACTCAAGTGTGTCTGATGAACACAAAGGAGACTTGCTGCTCACAAACCATCTTAAGGGACCAGAAGCAGGGACGGCATCAGCATCCTTACTGAGCTCTGAATAAGAGCCTTAACGGTTCCATTCATTGAATCTGTTTCTTCCTCCCAAGTGAAAAAGGCCTTGTAACAGCTCTGGGAAAAGCTAGTTTCTTGTAGCTTAAAGAAAATCAAGAATACTCTCCAAATGAAGACAAGCTCAGCCTTATGAACTGTGTACCCTGTTTCTCAGCTCCAGGACATTTCAACAACAGTAAAAACTTTGAAGGTGAAGTGACAAGAACCACTAAAGACTAGGTAGTGGTGGCACATGTCTTTAATCCCAGCACTTGGGAGGCAGAGGAAAGGTAGGAGAATCTTTCTGAGTTTGAGGCCAGCATGGTCTAGAGAGAGAGTTCCAGGACAGCCAAGGCTATTACACTGAGAAACCCTGTCTTGAAAAACAAAAAAACAAAACAAAACAAAAAAGGAACGATTAAAGACTGACAGTATCTGGGAAGGGGTGATAGCTCAGTGGCTAAAGAGCTTGCTACACAAGCATGAAGACGCAGGTTTGACCCACAGAAGCCACAGAGAAAGTCAGACATGGTAGCTTACACTTGCAGCCCCAGGGTGGGCAGAGGCAGAGAGAGGCAGACCCCTGGGGCTTAGTGGCCCGGCATCCAAGCTAAATCAGTGAGTTCCAGGCCAGTGAGGGATCCTCTTTCAAAGCAGGAGGTGGACAATGTCCTGAAGAACAACACTTGAGGTTGGCCAGAGGCCCTCAGGCATGTATGCAAAGACCACACTTACTCAGGTGCACACACAAATAAACAATACCATTCCAAGAGGAAAAAAAATAATACCTTGGTTTAGCCCTAATTCTCTGGGAGCCAAGGATTTTTAGTCCTTGGACCCTGGGAAAAAATGACAGAAGAGTAGTTGTCAGAACATTTGAGCCCTATTGGGGCATGGTGGAGAAGGAGCCTCTCACACTAGGAAGCCATGTGGAGTAGCATCAATACACTTTCCTCAGTAACTATTCTAAAGCAGCTTTGTTTCTAATTAGTGACCCTCAGAGTGATCATCACAGTAATTTGTACTCATCAAAGTTTCATTGAAGAAAAAGACAGATACAGAAATTCAAAATTTGGAAGGAGACTCAATAATGTATTTGATTATAGAGCAAGGAAAAAAAGAATGAAAAGTTAAGATGTTGTTAGCTACTTTTTTTTCTTTTTAATTGTGTGAGCAAATACCTGAAAAGAAACAGCTTGAGGATTTAGGGTTTCTTTGGGATGATGGTTCTAGAGGCTACAGTCCACCCTGGTGGGAAGGCAGAGCAGAAGGAGTTCTTGGTAGCTGTAGATAGGCAGCAGCGGTACTGCTTACAAGTGCTAAGCCCACTTTCCTCAGAGCTCGTGGGAAAGTGGCGCTCACGTGGAGGGTGTGGCCTATCTCGCTTAGTTCAAGTTCAGGCATTCCCAGGTGTTTGTCTCACAGGTGACTATATATCCTGTTAAGCTGACAATCAACATTCACCATCACCTTTTTCTCACATAGTTAAAAGTGTCTGAAAAAACATCCATAGCTGATGTTACTGCTCCCCGCTACCAAGAGATATCTGGGTTCTTTCTGCAGAACTGCTCAATGACTTTTCACCACAGGATCTTTCTCCTTATAGTCTTGTGGCTACAAAAGGCCAGGTTCCTGTGTCTGCAAAGGAAAATCCTTCCCAGAAACCCTCACCATTTCTAATTGGACAGAACTCTTTCCAATGACCAACTCTGAGGTACAGGGGGCTAAATAAGCAAATGGTTTGGGTTGAGCTCCTTGCTTAGACGAAGTCAAAAGAGACACCCTGGGTGGTCCATAGTACTATTGTCATGGAAAGATCTGGAAAGTTTCACTGATCACCTTAGATCCGAGAAAGTTCAGGCAACTGATAAGACTGACCTATGTAAAATCTGGAGAAAGACTCAAGCCTCTAGGACCTTAGCAGAGAATTCAGTCAGTTGCTGACTGAGCTCGTGACATATGAGATAGGGGTTGGCAGTTGTTATTGTTATTCATTTTAATGATGGTTTTATTTAAAAAAAAGTTGCAGCTTAATTTTAATAACAATGAGATTGTTCTGCCAGTTATCAGAATAATATTGAACAAATAGTCCTTGACTATAAAGGGGTACCTACTAGCCAGGAAAGCCATTTGTTTTGGTTGTAATGTGTTATTATTATTATGGTGGTAGTTTGAGTTTTGTTGTTGTTGTTTTGGTTGGTTGGTTGGTGGTTGGATTTTAGAGTGTTTGGGAGGGGGGTTGTATTTTGAAACAGTGTCTCACTGTGTAACCCCGGCTGGCCTGGAACTAAAAGAGATCATCTTATCTCTGCCTCCCAAGTGCTGAGACTAAAGGCATGCAATGCCACACCCAGCCAGGAAGCCATTTGTAAAGAAGTAGCTGACTTAGTCTAGACCTTTTTTGTAACTAATGTCTTCTAAATGGAAATGGCATCTCTGACAATTCGATCTTTTTTTCTGAAGGAATATGTAAATAGTTTCCTCCGCTCTGGTAGATTAGAAATAAAATCAGTTGAATCACAGAGACACCACTGATACTGTGGACCTACCAAGAGGATATGACATCACTTAGCCAGAGGGTGAAGAATGTGACTAGAGATCAGTCTACTCTTTGAGAATCTTGTAAGGGACCAGAGAGAAGTGTTTTGCAGTCTTTGGCGCTTGACTCATAAGCAAACTGAGAACTCCAACTTTAATAAGAAGGGAATGAGAAAGGAAGAGAAGTGAAATGGGAAAGAAAGGAAAAAGAGGGAAGGAAGGGAAAGGAAGATGAGAGGAGGAAGAATAAAATGGATAGGCTAGGCTAGGCTAGGACCATATTATGCAGTAAGGATTTAATTGTAAGGATTTAATTGTTCCAAGAAACTTTCATTTCGTGTGTGTGTGTGTGTGTGTGTGTGTGTGTGCTGGACCTTATGTTAAAGAAATTGCTTTCAGTGAGTCGAGTTGTGGTCAGGAAAGTTGGACAATCCACAGTCCAGCAGTTTTAGAAAGCCTGAGAGTAGCCATTAACACTGGTTGCCAAAAAAAAAGAAAACACAGCCTTGAAAAAGACACAATAGCTCAAAACAAGAAATGAGCCATAAAAGGTTGAAGTCAAGGGCAGTAGAGGCTAATGCCACCTTCACATGACGTGCAGAGGAAGCAGCTCCAGTAGCAAGAATGCTTGAATCCTTGGAGGGAAAGAGAGTAAATCTTTATCCCATCACAACAGACCTCAATTCATGGTGAATTGGAGAAGATGGGACTCTTGAGAACAAGGATTAAAGACCACATGGCACCAATTCAAGGACCAACACTGATCGGTGTGGATTCGGCAGAGCAGGGAGACTGCATTCTGACCAGCCATCTATTAGGGGTGCCACCTGGAGAGAAAGGATCAGCAGTTAAACAAGACTATGCTTGCAAAAGTCGCATGTAATTAGCTGTGTTTATATGCCTAAATTGACAGTTACTGACTGGCGTTGTTTTTATTCTTTGCAAGCAATTACTTCTGTTGTTTTCAAAAGTTGCAGTTAAAGAACACTGTCAGTAACTTTTAAATAAAAATACCTCATAGGGAGGACCTGATTTGTTTTCCAAAATTTACAAAAGAAATGGATGCCCAGAGAATAAGGACTCTAGAACAGTGCGTTTTACAAATGGCACCCTGGAAAAGAATCAAGCTTGTTCACATGAGCCAGAAAAGGAAAATGATCCGGGGGTCCTGCACTGTATTCCATGAGCATTGGCCTTGTATTCATGTAGGTGAGAAGCTGAGGGTGTAGAATTTCCTACCTTCAGCAATTCCCTGACCTGGGCTTAGCTGGACCAACCCCTTTGAAGGCAATTGCCTCTCTTTTCTCTCTATCCCTTTCCTTCTGTCCATTCCCACCACTTTGGTAGTGGCCAAAGTTTTGGGCTTTGTGTGAAACAAGAAAGGTATTAATCAAAGAAGAGCCACATGAGCCCTCTTGCTGTCATCACCAAGAAATTGAAGCAGTGGCTCTCTT
This sequence comes from Psammomys obesus, assembly GCF_907164565.1. Classification (NCBI taxonomy): domain Eukaryota; kingdom Metazoa; phylum Chordata; class Mammalia; order Rodentia; family Muridae; genus Psammomys; species Psammomys obesus. The sequence continues at coordinate 15,264,670 of NW_026596149.1, forward strand.
CTGCTAGTTACATATTCTGTCCTTCTGTGCTTCTTTTCTTTGCTTAACCAGATCTCAGCTGCATAAAAATATTTACGATATAAAAAGTGTTTGGTCAAGTGTCACAGTGTACACCTATAGTCCCAGGTTCTTGGTAAGCTGAGACAGACAGACTGGTGACTTGAAGTCAGCCTGGTTGACAGAGAAAGGTACTGTCACCAAAAGATGATAGGAGTTAAGTCATGAATTGTGTAGGCTCTAAAAGAGGCTGTTAACCAGTTTGTATTTCCTGGAGGGAATCTCTCTTAGTAGGAAAGGATAGAAAAAAAAAAAAACAATCTTAGTACTAAGAAAAATCCTTGCCAAAATAAAATGACATATATGAAAAAAAATACTACAATGAAATCCATTATCTCGTATGCTAACTTTAAAAAAAAAAGTATAAAGACAGACAAAGATATTTGTTAAATTCATGGCAATTAAGTCCAACTTCACTTCTCTTGTGCTCTTGCTAGCTCTAAAGCGGGATCTGACACCTGATCATCAGAAGAACCTGCTGCTTAATGTTTATCAAATGAAAGACGAAAGAAAATCATCAATATGAAGTATTCAGAAATGAACCCCAGTTGAACAAGTTAGCACAAAGTCCTTTTACGAAAGGAAATGGCTATTTATACCATGACCACTAGAGAGTGGTTCTCATATGAATGGTGAGTTATGCACAAACCTCTTTCTTGTGAACCATGAATGCTAAGGACCCATTTTATGTCCATTCTGTGGGCTTTGTAGAATAAGAGAAGCCTGGCTTTAGAGCTAATTGGTTGACAGATACATCTATTTCCTCAACAAACATAGTTGACTACCTAGGGCTAGATACTGTAAATTCAGAAACAAGATTGCCATTAGTCATGACAGTGATACTCAAAACTGGAGTTAGTGCATAATGCCAGGAGATAAAGGAAATTGGACTTTGAAGATGTGATATGTTTCTCTTCTTCTTTTACTGTTTCCAAAGCTTCCCAGGATTTCCAGCACCAACAAAGCATGCATCTACGAATGTAACCCAACACAAAAATCACAACTTACTTAAAACATAGGGGTTTGGATTTTGTTTTCTTTTGTTTTTTACATTTTTTTTTCTTTTTGTAATTCAATTGCATGGTTCTCTGTTGTAAAGTTCATAAACAACAACATTGTGTCAAAACATCAGAAGGTTAGGCATGATTCCTAGGGTTGAAAATGAAGGAAGATACTGTGCAGCACAGTAAATGTTGATAAGAACTGCTAAAAGTTTTCCAACACATGAAGCCCAAGATTTTTTTGTTTATTTATTTATTTATTGGTTTTTGTTTGTTTAATTAACTTTGTTTTGTTTTGAGACAGAGTCTTCACTGTGTAGCTCCTGCTAGCCTGCTGCTTGATTATGTAGATCATGCTGGCCTCAAACTCACAGAGATCCATCTGCTCTGCCTCACAAGTACAAGGATTAAAGTCTAGCACCACTACAACTAGCAAAAATTTAATATAGTGATCCACCTGGTGTTTTTCAATGTTGACATTTTGTGTGGTGACAGAGATTGAAAATTATCTTCATGCTGGAGCCTGTAATCCCAGCACTTGCGGAGACAGAGGCAGGTGGATCACTGTTAGTTCAAAGCCAGCCTGATCTAGAAAGTGAGTCTGGGACAGCCAAGGCTACACAGAGAAACCCTATCTTGATTTAAAATATATATGTGTGTGTCTTCATAAAACTCTATTTCGCCACAAAATTATCACCAACTGTTCACTATGTTGATGGCATAGTCAGATTCACCTGTCATCATTATCTATCATTATATCTAAGTCAGTGGTTCTCAACCTATGGGTCATGACCGCTTTGAAGGGTCACATATCAGATATCCTGCATATCAGTTACGATCTATACATTCCTGCATATACATTACAATTCACAACAGTAGCAAAATTACAATTATAAAGTAGCAATGAAATAATTTTATGGTTGGGGGGTCACACCACAACATAAAAAACTGGGTTCAAGGGTTGCAGCATTAAGATGGTTAAAAGCCATGGGTCTGGCTGAACAGTTGGACAGATCTGGACAATTTCATCAGGAGACAGGTGTCAGTGTTACTGATGAGAAATACCTTAGGCGGCTAACATGTTTCTATCATGTCCTTAGAGGTAGATCCTTCCAGGGATTGCAGAGCAGGCATGGACACAATGATGAGGAGAGATTGTGTCAGTTCCAGAGAACCCTGCTTCTTCTTAAGCTGGAGAACAGGTAGTTAGCAAAATGAACATGAAGTTCAATGCAGCAAGTCAAATGAAGCCTCCCTGGAGCTCTAAAGAAGAACCGTGCTGGTCTGGAGAGATGGCTTCCTTGGCAAAGCGTTTGCCACACAAGCATGAGCACCTGAGTTTGAGGCACAAAATTCACATAAAAAGCCAGTGTGTGAGCATCTCTTTAGAATTCCAGTGACAGCAAGATGGAGGAGGAAACAGGCAGGTAGGTTCCTGGCAGCTCACTGGCCAGGCGGCCAACATGGTGACATTCCAGGCCAGGGAGAGACCACATCTCAAACTAAAGGTAGAAGGGGGCTGAGGAATCCTATCCAGACTTGTCCTCTGACCCTGTACACATGAGCATGTTCATGCTCTGCACACATGTCTGCACTCACACAAGGACATGTACACATCTAAAAAGTCACATCGCTGTGCAAAATTCTGTTTTCTTACGATAATCACAAAGCACTGTGGACCTGTAGATCAAGGTCTCTCCGTGGAGAATTCATCAGTTGATCAGGAGGTTGGCAGTCCTCAGAGAGTGTGTTGACAAGCCCTGAAATCTTGAAATCTCTCCACAGGTATCGTACGTCTTTTCTTTTCCAACTACTAAAAACCACACAGGACAAAGTAAGGATAACATCAAAAACGTTACAAGCTAGACTGGAGAGGTGGCTCAGTGGTTAAGAGCACTGGCTGCTCTTGCAGAGGACCTGGGTTCGATTCCCAGCACCCGTATGGAAGCTGATGACTATCTGTAACTCCAGTTCCAGGAGAATCCGACACCCTCTTCCGAGCTCTGCAGGTTCCTACATGCACAGGCGTTCATAAACTCACGTAGATGCATGTACATACATGATAAACAATCTTTTAAAATTTGAGAAACATTTATACATACATCCTAGCTAAATTGTTTCAATAGTGTTTCAAATAGCCATGTGATTCCTAAACCTGTATTCTTTCTTTTTTATTTTATACTTCATAAGCTGTTTTAAAAATCTTACCAATCCAGCAGATTAAGTCATAGTAAATAAACAATGGTTGAGAACCTACTAAGTACAGGGCATTATGTAAGTTCACCAGAACCAGGACAATCCCTTCCTAGAGACACTGAGGCTGTACCAGGTAGACAATGTGACATGTATGTCCTATCCTCTTGGATTTAGATTATGAAGGTGGGTTTATCTGTCTCTAAGACCATCCAAGAATCATGCCAAGCATTCATAGAACAACTGATCCACTTAAAATAGGAATGTGGGCCTTCAAGATTGCTCAGTGAATAAAGACACCTACTGCCAAGCCTGATGCCCTGAGTTCAAGCCCCAGAACCAACACAAAGTTGGAAGGAGAGAAGCAACTTTACAAAGCTGCCCTGTGACCTCCACATGTACACAGGCCATGGCATTGACATCCCCCCAAAACACATCGGACTCACAATAATAATAATAAAGTTTTAAGATTCCATCACTGAATCTTTCATCAGTATTGTCAAATGTCAAAGGATTATGTCCCACTCAGGTCAAGTTAGAGAGATTTCACATGATCTGAGCATATCGTAGTCTCTATTTGCTGATTCATTGACAAGGCAACAAAAATACTGCCCAAAGGTCACTACCAACTCATTAAGCCTCTCCATAAATGAATTACAGATAATTAGCAAATCCTAGCTAGTTGCTTATAACTATCATCTTGTTTCATGGTATTAGAGGAGTGTGCATTTTTTTTAATGCTTCTTTGATGAGTGTATTTTATTTAAAGAAATAGTGTATCCGGGAGCAGCAATCCATGCCTGTAAGCTCAGTATTCAGAAGAATACAGCAAAGCCAATGCTACCTTCATTAGGCCAGCTACCCCAACCAGTGAGCCTCAAGCCAGCGAGAGACTCTGTCTCAAGAAATAAAATAGGCACCGCCTGAGGAATCTCCCTGACGTTGACCTTACACACGCACACTCACATACACAACCACAAGACCTACATGAATATGTATCTACATATTCACACACAACCAAAAAAAAAAAAGGACTAAAATTGCATTTCCTTTTTTTTCAAAGATAAATTATTAATTTGTTAAATACAACTGTTTAAAAAACACAGTCCACTGAGTGGTAGCCGTTTCAACATGGTATGTACACTTGGCTTGGTGGTAAACAAGCAGAGCAACTGCCTTGTTTGTTACCTGACTTTTCTTTTTATTATTATTTTAAATAATTTATTCACTTTATATTCCAATTGTAGCACCCTCCCTCATCTTCTCCTGGTCCCACCCTCCCTCATTCTTCCCCACTGTCTCCCTCCCCTAGTCTCCTGAAAGGGGGAGTCCTTCTCCCCTACTACCATCTGACCCCAGCCTATCGAGTCTCAGAACTGCATGCATCCTCTTCTTCTGTGGCCTGCTAAGGTCACCCTGTCAAGGGGAAGTGATCAAAGAGCAGACAACCAAGTTAATGTCAGAGATTGCCCCTGCTCCCCTTACTAGGAGACCCACATGGAGACTGAGCTATAGGTTATATTTGAGCAGGGTTTATCTGATTTTTTATGTGACAGTCACCAAGAGTAAAAAGAAGCAATAGATAGACAGGACGCCTTCTTCATATCTCCAGAAAAGATGACTCTCACTACTTTGGGTGGTTTTCCACAGGAAAAAAAAAATGCCCAATCTTGGAAATAAAACATAAATTAAGTTTCCTTCCCTTTTTTCTTTCTTATTACCTTTCTATTCCTCTTTCCTTCCTTCATGTCCTGTTCTTTCTCTTCTTTCATCTTCTCTTGGGGTCACTTTTGAAAAATACGATGGATGCCTATTCTCCGATCTTTTTTATTGAATTTTATTTAGTGTGTGCACAGGTTTACATGCCAAGAGACACATGTGGAAATCAGCAACTTGGATAACGCAGTTACATGTCTATCATTTGGGCCCCAGAGACTTGACTCAGATCACTAGGTTTAGCTCTGGTCCCCCTTTCTCTAATTTTAACACCTCTAAATTAGGACTAAAGAAGTAGAGGCAGGAGGGTAGGGAGTTAAGAGGTTATCTTCAGTTCATCTACATGAGTTCGAGGTCAGTTTGGACCACATGAATAAATAAAATAAATAAGAACCACGGGGATCCCATGAGTTTACCTGGCCAGAAATAGCTCTCTGTACTACATCTGCAATGAGAAGAATAATGTAGAGTTTGATGAAGCTAAATTCTGACCTCTGTGAAACCAGTGTGATCTGTTATTTTTCTGTTGTATTGTAGCCATGACCAGAAGCAAATTAAAAAAAAAAAAAAGTTTTTTGCTATTGTTGCTGCTGTTGTTGCTTTGTTTTGGTTGGTTGGTGTTTGGTTTAGTTCATGGGGAAGGATGGCAGCAAGAAGTAAGAGCAAGAGGCTAAGAGATCACATCTTAGCTGTGTGTACATACAGGAAGGAAGGATGAGCTGGACATGAGATGAGGCTGTAAACTCTCAGCCTTGTATAGACCCAGTGATGTTCTTCTCCCTGCAAAGATCCACCTCTTACAGATTCCGTAACCCACCTGAAGAATGCCACCAACTGGGGAAACAAGTGTGCAAACACGTGAGCCTAGGGGTGACATTTCTTATTCAGACTGGAACATATGCCATCACAAATACTTCCTGTCACTAAAGACTGATGGCATCAAAAACTGCCAGCAAGATCCTGTCCTGTTCGGGTACATTCCCTGCAGAAGGCAAGCTTCTACGTGGCTGAGGGAACCAGGATGGCACACACTTTTTCTACCATTTGAGAGCTCACCGGATATACCCACATACTGGAAAGCCCTCGTGTTTCCGATCGCTCACAGACTTTCATAGGCAAGAACCAACAAAGCTCTTTATCTCGACAGAGGCAAGTGAAAGCACAGAGTTAAAGTGGAAAATGCATTCGTGTCCAAGTCCCTGATTTCCGCTTACTAATTAGGGAGTGTGCAGGCACGTTAAGCACGGGTCTGCAAGAGATCTCAAAACTGTCGTTCACAGCTAAAGTTCGTTTTCTGAAGCTTCCGGGGGGTAGAGCGTGTGCACTCAGCCAAGCATGCAAATGTGGAGAGTAAAGGTCGGCAGTGTGTGTCTTCCTCTGTCAGTCCCACCTTAATGTTTTTAGAGAAGCGTGGCAATTTTACAAAGTTCAACGTAAAATTACTTTAGGCCTTGAACTATGTATCTACAGTGTACCGATACAGGCGGCTTTCTGGATTAGTTTAAGGAACGGTTCCATCTTGTGCTGATTGGGACATACATATGATGTTCTGAGTCTCACTAAATAAGTCGGCCTACTCGCACACTCCAAGCCTCCCTAGTGCTGGGATCACAGGCATGTGCTCCTATGCTTGAAACGTTCATTTTTAATGCTTCCAGAAATATTACTACCAGGGCTGGGGAGATGGCTCGATGCACAGGGGAAGTTACTGGCAAGCATTAGGACCCAGGTTCAAATCCTCAGCACCCATGTTAAAAACCTTGGGTGTGGTCGCATTCACCTGTAACCCCTCCACTGTGTGGGGAAAAAAAAAACAGGAGGATCTGTGGGGTTTGCTGGTCGCCAGCCTAGCTCAAAGTTCGATGAGAGACTTTGTCTCAAGGAAATAAGGTAGAGTCATAGAGCAGATCATGTGACATTCTTCCCTAGCTTCTGAAAGTACAGACATGCACACACACACACACACACACACACACAAACACACAGAGAGAGAATATACATAGACTATTTTTAAAGAAATGTCAACATCATAGAAAAGTATGAAGAAAAGTCTGTATCAATGAACCATGCATTAAAAATGTACTAAAACACCTTCTAAATGTTATCCATGTATTAACAGTATTGAACGGGATGGTGGATACAACTCATTCAGTCCTTGCCCATGTTCTTCTAAAATCACCATTCATTTCCTCAGTACGTACTCACATTTAAAATAATTTGTTAGCCACGGCGTGAGACCAAAACTCTTAGAAGTAAATGCCAAGCATAGTGGTTCGAGTCTGCAACCTCATCATTCAGGAGGCTGAATCAGGGGGACCCTCATGAGCTCAATACCAACCTGGGCTACATAGTGATTACCAGCCAGCCAGTGCTGCATAGCAAGAATCTGTCTCAGGGGTCAGGGAAAGGGGAGGAGGGTTAAGCTAGATGTTCAACGTTTAGTAGCCTATACTCTTTAAACAAATCAAAATGACCTCCTGCTTCTCACAATGACAATATCCCGTATAAACACGAGTTCCAATTATAAAATCCATCAGACCTGTAGACATAGCACACGGTGCATTTATCAGCATGTTGAGAATACTGTAATTAGTATATGAATGTGTGTGTATTTGTGTGTGTCTATATGTTTGTGTGTCCGTATGTGTGCCTCTATGTGTATGTGTTTGTATGTGTGTCTGTGTGTTTGTGTGTCTCTGTGTGTGTGCTCGCACGTGTGTGTGTGTGTGTGTGTGTGTGTGTGTGTGTGTGTGTATACATAAGGAAACTCGCATGTGTGTCTATGCCAAGGAATAGTCTTGGTTGTGTCTAACTTTCGAGTTATTTGGTTGATTGGTTGGTTGGTTGGTTGGTTGGTTGGCTGGCTGGCTAGTTGGTTTGGGCTGTTTACGCTCTTTCGTTTTCCTTTTGAGGCAGGGTCTCAAACTGGCCTAGCCAAGTAGGCCAGGATGCCCTGGAAATCTATTTGTCTCTGCTTTCTCAGTGCTGGCCTTCTGTTTAGAAAATTACTTCTGAAGATTAAAATGAGGTCCCCATGCTGGCAAAGCAAACACTTTACCAACTAAGCTATGTCACCATCCTCCTGAATCTAATATTTTAAAATTTTCACATAAACTTATCAGCAGGAAGAGGGCTGTGAATTAGTCACGTTGGCTTTCTTGGCAACACACGCAGCCTTCCGAAGCAGGTCCTGCCAGCATGATCAGCTCCCACCTGCTGGTGTTCCTCAGAAAGCCGGCTTATCTTCCTATCAGTTGACTAAACAAGAAACTAACTAAAATCAGTTTGTTTGTTTTTTTTCAAATCAGGTAAGTAACTTGGAACATTCAAGAGGTAGATTACTGCATATCAATTATTATTTTCCCTGAAGTGTGAATATTCTGCTTATAGGAAGTGGCAGAGGGGGTTGCATAAAGAATAGATTTCCCTGTAACAGCATCCGAGTCATTAACATTATCATCTACCTTAACTATACACTGTCCTTATTCTAAGAACTCGTGTCTTAGAGTTAAAAAACAAAAATTTCAATAGCATCATGCATCTCAATTTGACTAAATTCAGCATTTAAAAAATCTTTTTTTTTTTTTTTTCTAATTACATGGTGCCAAATGACTGAATTTGCTGAACTTTTCAATTATTTCTTTGGGTAACATGTAGACATATGTTGATTTCACAAGGAATGTCTCATGCATATTAAAGATGATAATTAATCATTGCTCATTTGAGAGCAAGGCCATTTACGCTCACAACTTCTCTTCTGCCTTCCAGAAAAAAAATAAATTCAGATTGAACTAGAACAGGAGGGAGATAAAAGCGTTGGGTGAAAAGCAGCAGGTTGACAGTTCTGGGTAAATATTGCTGAGGACATCGGGCAGATGGGAAGGTCACGTGAAGCAATGCCTGAGTATCTTCTTAGCATGTAACATTGCACATGCTGTGTGTTTCAAGTCCTTTGCCTCTGCTCGTCCTGTCTCCCTGTGTGAGGTCACCTACTTGTCTCTAAATAGTACTTATAAAACCTCCTGAGTTTCCCAAGTCAGTATGAATCACAGACTCTTCTGAGAGTGTGGCATTCATTCCAGCCCTTCGCCACACTGCTTTGAAACTACGATCACTCGCTCATGTCCTTATGAGCACGCTCTGTAAGGGAAGCGTTTGCTGAGAGCCCCCTGGGAAACAGCGGTCCTCCAGCGGCATCCCCTGACTGGCCAGGATCATCTGCTGACTTAGAATCACACACGAGCAGCTTTACCTGGGCCTCCGTGAATCAGGACCTCTGGTGGGCCAGAGAAGGAACTCAACAGGAGATTCACAGACCAACCACACTTTGAGCTTTTGGGGAAAATGCCCAAGTGAGGAAATGAATGGAGTGATGAAGGCTTTAAGTCTGACCTCAGGACTCCACCACTCCGACCTCATGCTGCTTTCACACTGCTGAGCCATGAGAACTCCCGAACAAAGGCAACGGAGGGCAGTGAGCTTTACCTCCTCTGAGTCAAGCGATACAGGGTACAGTTTTCAGACTTCTCCAAATTCAAAGCACAAAGATTTCAAAGTAAAAGAGGGGTGGGACCCACAGTGGAATGCAGCTTGGAAGGCCCTGTGGATAGTAGTAAGCACAGAGACCTACTCCTCCACCACTTGAAGAAAGAATCCATGCTACTATTCCAGAATGCCATTAAACCACACGGCACATTCAGATATCCGGCAAGCTAAATCGTGTCCCTTAGCAAGGCGTCACGAAGCAGGCCCAAAAGAAATGGCCCTTGAGATGCAAAATCCAGAGGGCTGAGGACCAGTTGAGTTTTCACACACTAATCTAAGAACTAAATAAAGCCATCTCTGGAGAGGAACTTCACACACTCCAGCAAAGAATTAAAAACATCATGTTCTATACTTGTAATCAAGATACTGTATACTAGGGCTGCAGAAGTAGCTCTTGTAAGTGCCTGGCCATTATGCACAGACCCCTGGGATTTGTCTCTCCCCACTGCAAAAACTAGGTGTGGTTGCACACACCTGTAACCACAAATGGGAAGGTAGAAGCAGGAGAATCAGGAATTAGTCATCTTCCACTGTCTCAAAAACAAAACAAAAACAGTGTTTTGTATCTATCTAACAAACGCTATTTAAATGTATCATAGATGGATATTCTACAGGATTAAAAAACTAACCAAGTGTAATATCGGTGACTACATCTATAATTATATTAGCAATAAATCTTACCATTAATTTCTATGACTAGTATTCATTATATTCTCAAATATCAGCATGAAAATAAAAGTTTATTTAAAATGTAATGAGATGCAAACTTATGACATTTTTATAGAATTTGGTTTTCTTAATTTAAAATACTATCTCCTTGCTAAGGAAATATATAAAGGTAAAAATATAGATGAAAATCACAAGTGCCCTCTAAATGAAAATGGGAAATAACAATTGATAGTTTTTATTTATTTCTACATTTCTGACCCACCGTTATTGTTATATGTTAATGACTATAGCAGAAGCTGCAAGTCTCTGAAACGAACAATCTTTTCTTTCTATTTGAAAATACTCCACCACAGATTCCTCCTGGCTGCTTGTACTAGCACTTTGTCATTCAGAGAGTCGTCATTTTTACCACATATACAATCTACATGAAAAACAATGAACAGAATGCCAAAAGTGAAAATTAAAACATCACTATGATGGCATAGACTTGAAAGCAATAATATGACTGTTACCACTTACTGCTGAAGTTTTTCTGTCAGCAATGTTCCCTCTGTGATATTAGCATCCTTAAAGATGTCAGTGTAACAACGTAAAGATAACTCATAAAAATAATCACAATCCTAAGGCATACTGTTGCTAATACAGTGCCAGTTCAGTGTAAGGCACAGAATACACACCTGAGGCTCCTCCTCCAAAGGATTTTTTCACTGCTGGGCTGGTGAGACGGCTCAGCAGGCAAAGGCGTTTGCCACTGTGCCTGATGTCCTGAGTCTGATCCCCAGGATCCACACGGTAGGAAGAAAGAGTACTTACTTTCACAAGTTCTCCTTTGATTACATGTATGTGCCATGGAACACACATACGCGCACACACTGACATGCACACATACAAACAAATGTGATGAAAATAATTTTAAAAGAGTCCGGATTATAAACTGCATTTTTCAGTGGTTTCATTGTGTGCTTATTGTATATTTCAGTGTCTAACTTTAGGGGTCAGCGTTCCGTTAGAGGTTGAGGTTGTTGTCCATAATTGAAAGTACATATTTTATTATTTATCCTTTTACTATTTCAACCTTCTAATGATAAATTTTTAGCAGCTGAGTTGATACATCTGCGCTGTAAACTCTTTTCAGACTTCGAAGTTTTTGTGTTCATCTGTTGTACCACAGAGCTTTACAAATCATTCCCATCAGCTGGAAAAAAAAAAAAAAAAAAAAAAAAAAAAAAGCCCTAATATCCCCTGTAAGTGCTAACACCAGCTCATTATCTCTTTAAACTTAGCCAATTTGGTAACAGCAGAATACTACCACTTTCTGTTTGTTTGTTAGTTTATACTCACTTGGGTACTGCAGAAATTGATATAACCGAATTGTTGAAGGCATTTTAACACCCAAGGGAGACTATTAAACACTTAAAATGAGGAAGGCACGTGGGAAAGTTTCTCCTTTCGTTTACCAGAAAGAAGCACTGAAAGAATGCATTATCACTAAGATCAGAAAATAATTTAGACCTTGTAACGATTGCGGGCGGTTAAATCTCCATTGCAGATGTATATGTAAGTGTGAAGACAGATTACAGAGATGTGCACAGAGGTGAGGTTGTGATTGGATCAGTTGACGCAAGCTGCTGCTGGGGCGGGGCATGCGCATCCAGGCTGCCTTTTGCTCTCTTCGGACAGTTCGAATTGATACTGATAACCCTTTGGGAGCTCAGTCGTAGGCTGTTTTATTAGGGCTGTGCTGATCCATTAAAGTATGTCTTGCATATTGGAGCCACAAACACCCTTAAAGGATGCTGATGTTTCGTGATGAACATCGTTGGTCGGATGTCAGCGTCAGTCAATAGAGATAGAGCAGTGCATACACGGATGCTGTGACTAGCACTTCTGTCCCTTGCCTTTATGTGTGGCGGCAGTAAGAAACTGTCATTTTTGTTGCCCTATTTGAAATCTGATACATTGCTTGTCCTCTAATTTAATGCCACACACTAATACTAAATTATAATATTAAGGTCCATCCCCCTCGTAGATTTAAAGTATACAAAATATGACATCCTGACTCTATCCAGATACAGATTTCTTCTGTAGCACACAACAGTACCAAGCTTGTTTTCAGTTCATTAAAATTCTCTGAAGTGAGTCTGTTTGGGCGCTGGGAATTTCTCCGTGGGTGGAGACACACTGATACATGTTCTGAAGTACACTTGAGGACACCGCTTGTCAAATCATATCAAGTGATAGGTGGGTCTAGATTCTGATGAATTCACATGAGAACACGATTACTCAACCCTGTACCCTTGTGTCTGCCTTAAACCAGGTCTGCCTTTAATTGACTTGTATCTGGATCAAAGGTGTATCACCTCACCATTCAGTGGAACATATTTAAAGACTGTTCTGAATAAACAATTCCAGTGGAGAGTTAACTTTGAAGGAAGCTTCATCAGGATAAGCATTCCTATTCACTGTTTGTTAGCTATTAGAAGGAAAGAAGGAAGGAAGGAAGGAAGGAAGGAAGGAAGGAAGGAAGGAAGGAAGGAAGGAAGGGAGGAAGGAAGAAAGGAAGGAAGGGGTGGCTTTTGATTTTAGGTTATTTTTATTTTGTTTTTGCTTTTGCTTGGTTGTTGTTTTAGAAGGGGAGGAAGAGAGATTTATATTCTCCCATACCCGAGGCTGGCCTCAAACTCCCTATATAACTAAGAATGGTCTTGAACTTTGGATCCTACCATCTCCTCCTCCTAAATGTTGGGATTACAAGGACAGACCTGCAGTACCTGGCTATAGTAGCAGTACCATTCCAATTTAATTCTATCATCCTGGAGCCACAGCCTTTTTAAAAATAGTCAATTGTGTGTTAAACCTGAGGTCCTGGGTAAGAAGTCCTAGGGACAAACCAGGTGAGTTAGTCTTCTACATAATTGCCTAAGTGTTCCCTGTCCTAAAAGTAGTTTTAGATTTAGATGATAATGCCCCTTTGAGCTTGTTAGGATTCCTATGCTGCTATGCTGTCCCTGTCCATGAACATGGGGCATAAGGACTAAACAACAAAAGAGCAATAATGACAGCTGAATGACAAGAGGATTTTAGAAATGGAAAGAATTTCAAGAATTGTCTGATTTATGTTCTCTTGTTTCCGAATGAGAACCCCACCTGCCATATCTACTGCTGACTCAGATACATACAATAAATTAGAGTTGGTCTTTATGTGTCGAGGAAGAACATGAACCTTTAAAAACTAATAAATGTGAGCGACATACATTCTTGTCATTCCAGAACTTAAGAGAATAAAATAGAAAGGTTGCAAGTTGGGGCTATCCTAGGCTACATAGGATAGCAAATTCCAGAGAACCCTGGGTGATATAGAAAGACTGTGGGACTTAATTAATTAATTAATTAATCAGAAATATAAAAAAATAGTAAGAGTGATCCAGGTGTGGAAGCACATGTCTAGAATCCCAGCTCTTGGGAGCTGGAGGCAGAAAAATCACACATTTATGGTCATCCTTGGCTGTACAGAGTGTTGGAAACCAGCCTAGCCTATATGAGACCTTTCCACAAAACACCAAAACAAAATAAAAATCTAATTAATTATTTAAAATAAAGTATATAATATAGGAAATCCCCTCCCCCAAAGTCATTCTCTTAGAGTTACGCTTTGTAATCAGCTTCCTGAAAATGAAGTCGCCATTAAAAAATAAAACTTATAATAGTCCCTTCTGTATTGGACATTTCCTCTGAGTATGTATGTATGTATGTATGTATGTATGTATGTATGTATGTATGTATTCCCACTGAAGTTTTCTTCTAACCTTTCCCTATCAAAAATCTTAAAAGTTTGCAAAAACAAGAGAAAATTATAATATGCACCTTTGTGTGACACACTGTTGAAGGCCAGACTTGTGGAATTTAAACTTTCCACTTCCATCCACCACCTCATTTTTGAAGTAGGAATCAGACATAAAATACTTTATCCATAAACACTTCAGCATCTATCTATAAAAGATAAGGACATTTTAAATGCATCACCACAAGGATGTTATTACGCTTAAAAGTCTAGTAACTCACTAGTATAAGTTTCCTGAATTGACATTAGTTCCCCTTGACCTTAGAACTGTGACATACACTTTGATAAACACCATTGGGCTGGTTTGTCATTTCTCCAGATACTGAGCATCCCTGCAATAACTCAGATGTTCTGGAGGGGGAGTAATTCAGATTCTTACTTTCCAAGAGGAGGTACAGAATATAAAGGAGCAGAATGAGGTCTGGAATCAGACAAGGTGTAGCTTAAAGCTCAGATCCATTCCTTGTTGAGTGTGTAACATGGGCACATGCCCTAGTTGTCTGTAGAATACAGATATGATGCCTATCTAGTGGAGTTGCTAGGGGGGCTGAAATTAGAGAGTTATCTTGAAGAATCTGCAGGGGACCTGGGACTGGTTCCAGTGTCCCTCCCCAACCCCAGGATACCCATATCCTGTATATAAAATGACATGGCACAGTGTTTACAGCCAGCCCTGTGCATTCCTAATATACTTTGAATAGTCCCTGGATTACTTGTAATAACTAACACACTGTCGGAGCTATATAAATATTTGTCACCCTATTTCATGTAAAGGATAAAGACAAAGAAAAACTCTGTATATACTGGATACAGACAGAATTATAAGAAGTATTTTCAATCCAGCTGGGTATAGTAGCACATACCTTTAATCTCAACAGTGGAGAGGCAGTGACAGGCAGATCTATAAGTTTGAGGCCAGCTTGGTCTACATAGAGAGTTCCAGGCCAGCAAAAGACATAAAAGAGAGAATGAAGAGGAAGAGGACAAAGACAAGAAAAGAAGAAAGAAGAAGAGGAGAAGGAAGGAGAAGAAGATGAAGAAGAAAAGGAGAAGGAGAGAAAACACACACACACACACATGCGCGCGCACTTTTTTTTTCAGTCCAGACTGGTTGGTTAAATCCACAAATGTGCAACCCATGGCTACAGAAGGCTAACTGTATCTAAAGTTACAGAGACTGACACAAATCAGCAAGTAGAAAGCAGTTGTTCTTCTCTTTGAGATATTTGGCAATCCTGAGTCACTAATATTCACTCAACCAGACTAATTCTCTTTAATATAGATAAGTGAATATATACGTGTGCTTAAAGTCTCATTATTCTTTTTCTGAATTATAATAATTCAGAAACAAAATACAAGGATAAAGATAGGAAGGGGAGGGGAAAGGGTAGAGTAAGGGAGGGGAGTACAAGGAGTTGGAGTAGCTCACTTGCCTCAGGAACTAGAAGTAGAAAGAATAAAATGCTGTATTTTAAGGGGTTAGTCTGAAAGAGAAACTGTTTCCAAAGAAAGAAGGACAGGGAATATGGCTTGGTAGTCAAGAGTATCATATGTGCAAGGCCTTGGGTTTATAACTAAAATATAATAATAATAATAATAATAATAATAATAATAATAATAATAATAATAATGAAAAGCTAGTTAATTAAATATTAAAATAAAAAGAGAGATTCAATTTCCATATCGCAAGGCAAAGTATCAATGGTCATTCCTATGAAATACTGAGATTTGTTATGTGTGGTCAGATTTAACACATAGTATTTGATGAATTAATGAATGAATAACTACATGAGGAAGGTTGGGAGATCCTCACCCTGACTGCACTATCTTTAAGAAAAAGGCATGTTTTAACCATGTGGACTGATGATGACCTAAAGGCTTAAATAACTTTGATTTTCAGGTTTTCAAAAGACTTGTTTTTACATGTGCCCCTATTATGTTTTATATTATACCCCTATTATGTTGCTAAACTTGCTTTGTTTCTAATGAAGATATAGCCATTGCTCATAGTTCAACATCCATGTAGCACTAATTGTTAATAACTCTTTGCCATTATCATTCAATTATTTTATTTGACTTTTTCACTATACCCCTCTTTGGTAAGCTAGATGAAGAAACTGAGGCCAAGAATGTTTAAAGAATTTGTTTTGGAGAGGTAGGTGATGGGGTGTGGTGTACAGAATCCAGGAGTCAGGAAACTTCTCTAAACTGGGTACCAAAAGGCTGGAGAGATAGTTGATCAGTTAGGAGCATGCACGTTCTGCTCTTTCCCAACACCCATGTTGCTCAGCTCATAACTACTTGTTTCTCCAGTTCCAGGACACACAAAGTTTCTGGCCTCGGTGGGCGCTTGCCCTAATGTACAAAGACACACATGCATATACATGAGTAAAAAATGATAAAAATAAGTATCTTTAAATAAATAAACTAAGCACCAAAACACTTAGAGGCGCTTGCATTATAACCCATCTTCCCAGCCCTCCTGTAGCACAAACTAGTCCCTAAGTGCTTAATCAGCATGCACAGATGTTGGCTGAGCAATTGAGATAAGGGGTAAGTGCCCCACTGTAGCAGAGTCTGATAATCTGATTATCTTAAGGAGTGCTCAAACACTTGTCTATCAGTCATTGCTCGTTTGTAGATTGGATTACATTCTCTCTTGTCTTTTCAGGAAGTGTCTATTGTTCCTTCTCCTTCTCCTTCTGAGCTCACTGCTCTTCTTCAGGTACTTTCTATTCTCAGTTGCTTCATGATCAGTACAAATTATTATATACATTTATTTCTAAACTATGCTTCTGCCTGCTTCATCTCCTCCAGACCCCAAAACATTTTTTTCTTTTCTTTCTTGATTTCCCACTTTCTTATCTTTTCTCCTTACTCATGCTTTAAACTATTTCAGCCCAACTTCCCTGCCCACTTTTTCACATCAACTATACTCACGAAGGCACCACCATTGTGAAACAGCAAGGGATGTTTTATAGAATATAGAACATGCCTATAATCCCCACATTTGGGAGGCAGAGGCAGGAGGACTATTGTAAGTACCAAGATACCCTGGGCTATATAGGAAATTACAGGCCAGCTACATACTAAGAGTCTCTCCCCAAAAAACTCTGATTAACTAATTAATTAAATAAGTAAACCAGATGTCATTGTAGACCCCACCTAAGAAAATGCACTGGAAATTGCCCAACATTCAACTAAACTGCCCAAAGTACTCCACATGTCATCCTTTAGCTCCCTCTCCCATTTGTTTCTCCTACTATCTTTCACATGTCCCTTACTAGATTATTTCATGGTCCAAGCCATGATGAATTCAGAATGGTTCTACCACAGCCCTCCTCTCAATTATCTTCTTCCTCTAGGCTGTGGGTCCCATGATAGAAGCTTATTTACCTAACAAATGTTACACAGCCGCTCCCAGGATTCCATGACCAACCCAGATATCATCTCTGTATCCAACCCAAACATCATAGTAGTCCAGGCTTCCTGTTAACTGTTGCCAACCCCCCCCCAAAAAAAACCTGCTACACCTTCATCCTAAGACATGACCCTATTCTCTGTCTTGAAGGACAGCAAAACCTATCTCTCCTATCAGTAAAAAGAGAAATCTAGGGTCCATCTTTGCTCCCCCTCTCCCCTCCCACTCACTTCCAGTCCTTCCCTGAGACCCCTTCCCAAGTCTTTTAGGTATATCCTTATCCCTTTGTTCTCATCCCCTAGTCTCTAAAGAATTACTTACTGCTGCCTAAACTACCCCCTGCTTCAACTACGCTTCATGTTGAAATATTCCACACACCCTGCTCAACAACTCTCCCATGCTTTCCTATTCCTCTAGAAAGAAATAGCCATGTCTTCCCAGCATAGCCCACAGCCTGTGGGATCTGTATCCACCTGCTGCTTCTTTCTGCACCATCCTCACCTCCTGGTCCTCTTCTGCAGTTATCTTTCCTTCCCTTTATTTCATTGTGCAAATCTTTCTTAACCTAGAAACCTTGTGTATGCTCTTCTCCCTTCCAACTAGGGTTTCCTATCACCAGGAACCTTCCTACTAAATAAATGTGTCTGAGCGAATTCAAGGCCCGAGGATCTCTTCAAGGACACTTTGCAGGATGGAATCTCCCAGATTAAAGAAGTCCCTTTCCTCACTATGTTGTGGAATTTTCCCAAAGAAATACTGATTACATGACATTTCATTCCCATGGCATGTAAGAGAGACTGACCTAATTCCATTTGCTTTTCCTAATTCCAGCACTTGGGAGGTGGATGCTGGAGGATCAGACATTTGAAGTCATCTTCAGCTGCACAGGAGGTTTGAGCTGCAGCTCAAATGATCCTCTGTCTCAAAAAACTGACAGACAAGGATGTACAGAGACATAGATTTTACTTCCTATGAACAGAAGGAAGATAACAAATCTTGTGGCCAGTGTGGCGGCTTAGCCAGCGAAGGTGTGTCTGACCAAACCTGATGAGCTGAGTTAACTCCAGGGCCCAGCTGGTAGAAGAAGGGAACCAGCTTCACCAGGTTGTCCTTCGTCCTCAATATATGCATAAAACATATAAATAAAAATGCAGTTTTTAACGTAAAGAATAAATATTGTCACTAATAGGGAATTTTAAGGTCTCTTAATTCAGGGCTTCCACGGTGCTCTACTGACAGAAGAAGTGCCTTGCTGAGAAGACCCTGAGTTCTTGAAAATATTGCTTTATCTCTGTCTTCATCAGAAAATATCTGTTTTCCACTTTTACAATGCTGGGGCTTAAACTTCTGTTCTGTTGTATGTCAAACAAGGGTGCTACCACTGAGCTATACCCTCCGTCCTTCTGTGTTGATAAATTGTGATCCTGAAGACAATTCTCTTAGAGAAAAAGGAGCTCGAAATCCTTTGGCCTGGTGGCTTCATACTGGAAGAGTGAGCCCTGTAGACAGAGAGAGATTTGCACCACGTCCCAAAGCCAATTACTGGCAGTCAAGGTCACATTCCAGCGACTGTACAGCATGGTCAGTCTGCAAGTGGAGGAACTGCCAGCAGGGCTGTTGGCCCGTGTGAAACTGCACATCGTTCATTACGGAGGGCGGTGAGTAGGTTGACATCCAGGGCGTGTAGTGCGTTGTGAAATAAGTCAGATATGAACCGCTCTGGAGATGATATATGGATCTTATTTTACTGGATGCCATTTTCAAGATTACAAAACCCCAAACTAATTTTCTCTTCAGCCTCTGTTGCTACGAAGATGAGCATATCTCCGAGATCTAGCCTACTCTCCATCACCATAATAAATATTATGACAAACAATTTAACAGCTTAATAAACTGTCTTCTCCTTTGTACCTTCAGTGTCTCCTGGGGCTGAAAAGAGGCAGAGGAATTCAAAACCCAAACTGATATGATGCTAATCAGAAGGCCAGAGGAAAGTAAGGCTAAGGCTAAACACCAACCTCTGGCCACACCTCTCATCTCTACAGCTAACTCTCCCGTGATTTTGGCCAATAGACAGACCAGAAGGCCTGTGACTGCTACTTGTCCATCCTTCAACCTCAGGGGACACATGCCAATTGTGTCTTTTCTTCTGGCCTCTCTCTTCTGCCTTCTGTTTCAGTAACCATAGTATTCATATTGCATTGGTTTTAAGGTACTTTGAATACTTGCCTTTTTTAGTGTCATATTTGGTGTTCTCAACTAAACTATAAATCTATCTGCTGCAAATACAATGCCTCATCTATGCTGCCTCACGCCAGATGGCCATACACCCCTTCTGTGGTGGTTTAAATGAGAATGATCTCCCTAGGGTCATGTCTTTGGATACTTGGTCACCCGTATCCAGCTATTTGGAGAGGATTAAAGGTATGGCTGTGGTGTAGGAAGATTTCATTGAGGGTGGCCTTTGAGGTTTCAAAAGACTGGAGACATTTTAAGTGAATGTTCTTTTAGCTTCCTGTTTGTGGTTTGAGATATAAGCTCTCAGCTGCTGCTCTACCTTCTTGCAGCCTGCCACCATTACTCTGCCACCCTGGACTTTAACTCCCTGGAACCATATGCTTTCAATAAATGCTCTCTTCTGTAAGTTCCCTTGGTAATAGTGTTTTAGGACAGCAACAGAAAAGTCATCTAATACACGACCACCCTATGAGTAATTTACCTGACCAGTTGCTATGTGTTTCGTTGTTGCTGTTGTTTATTGTTGTTTAATTTATTATCTCATATCTAGTACGTGTTTTACTTTGGTTTGGTTTTAGTGACAACGTCTCTTATAGCTCCAACTGGTCTTCAACTTACTATGTAGCTAAGGATGACCTTGAACTTCTGGTCCTCTTGATTGCTTCTGCCTTGTCTAAATACCAAGATTACAGGCATGAGGCGCCACTCCTGGCTTCTGCAGCACTAAAGATAGAACCCAGGACCTAGGGCTCCCTAGGCCAGCACTCTACCAGCTGAGCTACATTCCTAGCCAGAGAGTTCTTGGCAATGCAGTTGAGGAAAGATGAACCAGAGAAATCTCCTCTTCATTCCTTCCTGGGAGAAAACTCTAGTCAATATGCAGTCCTTGTGGCTCAAGCTATTCCTAATCTTAATGTAGCATATGCCCACAGTCTTCTGTAATAATTACACATAAAGTACAAAAGGAAAAGCCATGTAAAATGAAGTGTGTTATTATTGGGATTAAACACAGATGAAGTAGACCCTGCGTAGAGCCACATCAAACAATACCATAGCTAAAGGCCATGGTAACTTAGTATCTGGAAAGATGTCTGCATGCTGAATGAAGCACTTTCTCTCACCCATTGCATGGGGACAGTTTTTCTCACAAATGGCATTCAAGTCTCGATCCCATTAAAGGGCTTTGGGTTTCCTCATTATGTAAGAATCCCAGCTTAAATTATTCTGAAAGATCCACGAGCTTGGCTGTTTTAAAGGAAGATAATAAGGTCTGATCATTGGGAGGAAGTTTTCTCGATGAGCATACAAAAGCATTTGGTTTCATGATGGCATTTCCAAGCCAGTCATGATGGAGCACAATATTCTTTAAGTAGCAAAGACTTAGTTCATCCCCAGGGCTGCTGATATTTCTTTTCAAACTTTAGTAATATCCATGGTTTCTTTAACTAAACTCCACTAGCTTCGTGATGGCTTGTGCCTTCTACTCTGGCATTCCTCAATTCAGATTCCTATGCAGAAAGAACTAGGCTTTATGATATAGAGAGCTCTACAGACATGGTTGCTTTGTGCATGAGCCAGCTGATCTCATTAATTTTGTGAACATAAGAACCAAACAGAGATATCAATCATGCTCCCATTCATTCAATTAATTTTTAATAATTAAAACTTACTGGTGGAAGCTAGCATTTGTTTTATAAATAAGGTTTGGATGAATGTGTATTTGTCTGTGACAACATCTCACTATGTAGTCCTGACTAGCCTAAAACTCTCTATTAGAGAACAGGCTGGCCTCACACTTGCAGCAGTCCTCCTGCCTCTGCTTCCTGGAGTGCTGGGCTTGCAACTGTGCACCACCATGCCAGCCAAGGTTCCAGTTTGACACTGACTTTGTCATTGTATAGTGTCTCTGTTTCATCACTTGTAAATATTAGTTAATGAAAAAGCTATTCCAGAACTGTGGCATAGATGCTACAGCAGGAGGATTATGAGATCAGGGCTAGCCTAGCCTACACAGTGAGACTCTGTCTTAAATGATGATCATGACGATGGTGGTGGGGATGGTGATGATGAAGTTGACTCTACAAGTCATTCTAGACATAAAATGAATGATAACGATGTGGTCCCCAAGTTTGGAGGAAATCACAATTGTGACATCTGCCTCACATTCACACTTAATGAACACATGTCTCCATATTTGCCCTGCCAGAAAACGATGATGCTAGTGTGAGTATAAAATTAGTGGACCTGAAACACAAAGCCTAAGACACACCAGACAGAAATGCCAGTGGTGATACAGACACAGAGTTATAGAGCTGAAAAAAAATTAGAAGTAACCTAGTCCAAGACTTGTCACTGCTTTTAGAGCAGGGGTGTGGGTGAGAATCCCAAATGTAACATTTTTCAGTGGGTGACTTTGTACAAATAACAGCCCTCCCTAGCTTTATGGTGTCATTAATGATGACAACAACATAGTTGTATTAATTAAATAAAAGCATGAAAATCATTTGGAGCATAATAAGTGTTTCATAAATGATTTATGTTACTGTAATTATGTGATATATTTTGTACGTTTATTCATTTGTTTATTTGGGGAAGTTCTGGAGATCAATCCCAAGACCCTAGCATACACAGCCACTGAGATGCATCTCCAACCATTCGTACTTTTACTCTCTGAGATTGGTCTGTCTGTCTGTTGAAACAGGGTCTCACTATGTAGCCCTGACTTGTCTGAAGCTAGAGCTACAAACCAGACTGAGCTACAAACTCAAACTCAGAGAGATCTACCTACCTCTGCCTTCCAATGTAGGTGTGTTAAAGATGTGTGCCACCATGGCTACCTGGATGGCCTGGGCTCATTTGATTACTGACTGGGCAATGGGTGAGGCATAGCAGCTAAAGGGGAAAAGAACTGGGGTTTGCAATTCATCTCTTTGCAGCAGAATGAAGCTGTCTAAACTAGTCTCACCCCCTTCACTGCTGGAAATCCTGACAAACCCAGGGAAAGAAGGAGGTAAGAGCAGCATAGACATGCCTCACAGCCTCCTGTCAGCCTTTACTGTACTGTGGAGTGGAGCATGCTATAGCACTAAAGAGCCCAGATCGAAGTCCATCAGGAAACCACAGCCAAAGGATGAGCTTCTAAGGTCTCACAGTTTCCATCTGTTATGACCCTCACAAGCTTGAGCTTTGAATGTGAGCTAGTGGTGTTGCTTGGGAAGTTGGTAGAACCTTTGGAACAAGTGGCCCAGCTATCAGATTCAGAACTCTGAGAGTACGTCTTTGAAGGTTAAATCTACCCCCAGCTATGGTCTTGTTCTCTGCTTCCTGGTCTAGCCAGCATGTGAGAACCTTCTCCATCACATGATATAGCTACTACTCTACCACATCTTCTGCTCTACGATCCCAACCCATCCACAAGAAAACCCGTCTGGCCTTAAATAATTTCTGCCAGGTATTTTGCCCATAATTCCAAAAAAAAGGTAGCTAACAGATGTAGTCAGACACCTGGTCATTGACAGAGCTGGACTTCACATCTACAACTTTCCATTACAAAATGCTTTGTATAATCCACCTGTCTATCCATCCATTCGTTCAGTCAGAACCCAATCTAGGCATCAGCTCTGTGCCTGTTGACATGAGCAGTGTGATACAAAGCTGTCCTTACTGGGTTTAGGAAAGAGCTTGCCTTAGTAAGGTACTTGCCTTCCAAGCAAGAGGAGCGGGTTTGGAGCCTAGAACTCACATGTTAAAAAAGAAAAAGTTAAGTGCACTGACCTACTCTCGCAATCTCAGCACTAGAGATATGAGAAAAGTGAATCTCTGGGGCTCACTGGCCATCTAGCCTAGCCTACTTAGTGACATCCAGGCCAGTAAAGAAACCTGCCTTCAAAAAACAAGGTAGACACACCTAAGAAACAATAAACATGCCCAGTTGTACACAGAACACACACACACAAACCATGGACTTACTAGGAGAGTAATGAATGGCAAGTGGTGCTTTAATGAAAGTCATGCTAATCAAAACTCACAATGAAAACATCAACAGTGCTACCCTCTCTTAGGCTTCATCTACCAGTCAAAAGCAGTATAGATCCTGGGCCAGCAATGAAAATTCTCAGCAGCAATCTGTGCCGGCCACCACCAACTTCCTGGCTTCTGTCTACTGTGCTTGAGCAAGGGACTTTCCTTGGTGGTATGCTAACCTACATTTTCCAAACCATCAGGCTGTTTGCCATTGAACATGCCAAAACAGAAGAAAACCGTTCAACACATGCAGAGAAAGCAGCTTGTGCATCTTCTTACAGATGTGTGGACATGAATTATTTTTTTTTTTTTAGTAAACTTAACTATGGCAGCACCAAGAAGCACGTACGATTATGTCGCCTGAGAAATGTTTGAGGCTTCGCAGCAAGAACACCACATCCTAATGAGTAATGAGGATTACATAACCCAGAAGATAAGCAACACCACCCACCGATTGCATGTAAATGCTAATACTGAGTTCTTGGCCGCAGCATGCAGTAAAAAGGAAGAACAGAACTTCAAAATATGACTCCCCATTGTTGCATAAAACCACGGTTGGTTTGACATGATTGTTAACTTCACCTTTCCTGATTCTTAACTCCCTATCTGAAAGCTCAACTGTGTTTTCATTCACAAATCAATGTCTAGCAAAGGTTCTTAAGAGACCCCCCCAGTCAAATGGAATCTTGAAACATGATCCATGAAAACAAAGTGTGTGTGTGTGTGTGTGTGTGTGCGCGCGCGCGCGCGCGAACAAGAGCATGTATATGGCATGCTTACACTAGGAATTTAGTACAGCGCTTCCTGTATGGGCTCTACCATGGAGCACTCTTCCATCTGAGGAATAAGGTCCTTTTTAATTTCACTTATCATCGGTGCTGGCAGAGGGGAGCCCACTTGACACCATGGTGATCACGTAGGGGTTAGAGGACAACTGTGAATCAGTTCTCTCCTTCTACCGTGTGGGTCTGGGGCATGGAATTTAAGTTACCAAATTTGATGACAAGAGCCTTTACACATGGAGCCATCTTACCAGCACAGGACAAAGCCTTAAAACAAACAAACCCTGTAGTCTTCCTCCTGCTGCTGCAGTACAATTCCACAGTAGAAGGCTATTCAATGGGGCTAACTTAAACCTCCCTTGCTGCTATATAAAAAGGACATCTCAAGGGCGACCTGGTGACGCATAACCCTATTCCCAGCACTGGAGAGGCTGAGGCAAGATCACCACAGGTTTGAGACCAGCCTGACCCACACAGCACATTCCCAGGCCACCGTTTCCAAATACTCCTCCTCAAAACAAAGATCACTTAAATTGAAAATGTGAAAATGTCCTGTTCAAACCATAAAAACACAATGCTATTACTAGAATATTCAATTTCTTCAGTGCATGACTAAGTTGTGTGGAGAGTGACCCCACACTTGAAGCTAAAAGAGGCTTTAGAGACCGTGGTGGCTAGTATGAACTGTCGACAAAATCAAGGATCGCCTGGCCTCAGAGTGAGCCTGTGAGATAGCTTCTTGATTACATTGACTGTGGGTGAGAGCATTCCCTGAATGGGGCATGCTGGCCCTGTAAAAGTAGAAGAGCTAAGGGGGCACCAGCATGCATGCCTGCCTTCATGTCTGGTCTTCTGACAATGGTGTCATGTGACAGCTGCATGAAGCTGTGGCAGCCTTGACTTCCTTGACATGATGGACCTTTGCTGGAGCTCAGTAAGACCTTGCTCCTTTCAATGGTTTTGATCAAAGTGTTTTGTCGTAGTACCAGGAAAAGAAACAAAGGCATGGATCATCCACTGGCATCTCTGAACATCAGCTCCCCTCTATGACAATCACTTCACTTTGTAGGAATTTGGTTGCCATGGTGAAGAGGAAAGCTGACACACCCTCATGGACAGATAGCAGCCAAGCCAACATGGCAGCTGCATGTCCCGTAACAGACTCTCATCCCTCTATCTCCGCAGTCACCTTGCCCAGGGTATTACAAACATGCCCTCTGACCTGTGCACTGGAAACTGGACCCTGTGGCGTAAACCCTGGATGGCCACAGTAAGTTCTGAAGAAGCCAGTGCTCAGCTGACCAGGATGGGTTGTTTTGCTCTTGTTTGTTCCCATGTTGTCTGCTAGCTTGTTTTTGTGCTTGTTTGTTTGTTTGTTTGCTTGCTTGCTTGTTTTGAAAGATGATCTCACTGTGTATCCCTGGATGCTCTGGGATGAAGTATGTAGATCAGACTAACCTCAAACTCCCACTGAGCCTCCTGTTTGCATCTCAAGTACAGGTTCATTAAAGGTCTGCTCTGCCACCAGCTTGGGTCCAAGATGAAAAGAAGGAAGGGGCGGGGCAGAAAGACAGTGAGCAAAGGCTTTTACCAAGCCTGACTATCAGGTTGTACTCTGACTTACATACACACACACACACACACACACACACACACACACACACACACACGCTTTAAAAGAAAGGAAAAGAATAATGAGAAATGAGAATACAGAAAAATGCCAGTTTCTTCACTGACCACTCGGGGCATGGTCTCCTGGCACAGCCCCCATCAAATGCCCGGGAGTCTCTAGTGTGAACTCTAGAAGATTAGGGATTTGTCTGAGTGGGCTGGGGTGTTGCTCACTGCTAGAAGGCTCTCCTAGCAGGCGCAAGACCTAGCGTTGCATCTCAGCACTCAAAAAAATTAGCTAAAGATGTAGAGAGACTCGCCATGAAGGCAGAAGGTGTGTAAGTGGCCTTGAAGCCACTATCCTCTGTATGTGGAAACTATTCACATACACCCCCCATTGAAATTTTATTTTTCCTTTCACCTTAGGCTTTTATTTGATATCTGCTACTTGATAAGAAACTTCTTCCTCTTTATTCATCCCTACAGCACTTGGAAAGGTGAAGTAATCTGTAAAAAATTAAACATGCATATTTATGAGGGATTGTGTGGTGTTTTGATACCCGTATACATGAAGAGCTTTTTAAGTCTCCTAAGTGCCTCAACAAACATATTTGCATGTTTGTGGTGAAAACATTCAAATTCCTGACTGGTAGCTGTGGGAAATACACAGTATGTGATCACTGTCGATAGTTACTCTCCTATACGAAGGATACTGTTTACTTCTGCCTGGGCCATAGCGTCCACAAACTTATTCCAGAGAGGTCCCTGAAGATTTGCAGCAAGTTAGACATGAAGAGAATTGCTAAGCCATGGAAATCCTAAGGAGGGAACTCATAGGTCCTGGTCATCTCATCTAGTAAAGGTCTGTGCTCAACATCTGGGTTGTGATCCCTTCCCAAACCTCAATCTACAAAAATATTACAACGTGATTCATAACAGTAGCAAAATTGCAGTTATGAAACAGTAACAATAATTTTATGGTTAGGGGTCACCACAACATGGAGAACTCTGTTAAAGGGTCTCTGCATTAGGAAGGTTGGGAAACACTGAGAAGAGCAGCAATCTTTAAATAAGGTGCTTAGGGTTTTGTCTTTATTATATAAGCTTTTCAGAACACAGTTTTATCAGTATCGCACATTCACATCAGAAAGCAAGACTGAGTCAAAATTACAAAGTTGTGGGTCTCCACATGCTCCCCCAAGGGCATTTAAATTACCCTGCTGCTGAAAATGAGCCTTGCTTTCCAGCTATTGATCGCAGCGCAGCGCGCATTGCCTTGAAGTCCTTTCCCTCGACCCTTCTCTGTACTCAGGGCTCACACTCCTCCACATAGGGTCACATTTCAACAGATCTTCTGGCCTTTTGCTTCTCCTACAGCCTGACCCCCAGGAAATAAAGGAACATGTTGGCCTGAGATGGCCATTATGTATCTCCACTCACCAGAAACACTGTGGCCAGGTGGCACAGGTACAGGATGACAGGAAGACAATCCCACCTTTCATCAAGCTGCTCCAGCCACCCACATCCCTTCCACCTGAAAACAGACCAGGAAACCCCAGGGAGGAAAGGCTGGAGAGAGCCTCTGCACTGAGGTGACAAGGAGTCACAAAGTCCAGTTGTCACTGGGCTGGAGACAGGGGGCTCAAGGAAAAGAAAACAGATTACATGATTCAAGCAAGTCATTCATCTTAACAGTTTAGGGCATGTCTCCCCCTCAGTATGTTCCTATAAGGGAGGTCCAGCTTGAATGTAAGATAAATGCACGAAAAGGAAAGAGAGAAAAAAAAAATAAAAGATTGTCGTTTCCATTAAATTAACAAATGACTGTAAACAGGGACAGTGTCTGTTCAACTTAGGGACTTCCCAGGTGCCTCACATGGAGAAGAAGTCATGAAAAAAGCGAGAGCCATATGGTGCTTTATGCGGTAAGAATTTGATATGGCCTAAGGCTATTCTAACAGAAAATGTCATAAGGTTGACTCCCCTGCTGTTTTCCCAGCCACCTGCTATATTATACACTCATTGGTCAAGATTTCTCTAAACAATGTAGAGCAACAAAACAGGGAGAGTGTCACTTACCTATAGAAAGAAATTTCTGAAGGATTGTCTCACCTGCTCTGAGTCTATGAGAAGAGGAACAGCTTTCCTTTTAAAAACGATAATTTTTTACTATAGACACAATTAAGACTTACCAGCTCTAACGACCTTAATAATTATATCATGAATACATCCGGTATCAGAAGGCAATTGTAAGTCAAAAATCAAAGTACTGAAAGGCAAGAGTTACAGAAGTACAGCATGGCCAATAGGCCACCACCCAGATTCTAAGCTGGCTTCTCCAACAAGGCGCTTTACTTTTCTTTTCTACTGTTTCACTGTCTGCAAAAAGAGAGAATTGCATTAAACCAACAATGCGATTCCCTCCAGCATCTCTAAAGACAGTCAGCTGGCAGCACACTGCACCGACTGAAGCCGGTGGCAATCAGAAGTCAGTAACTCCATTCTACCAGGCAGAATGAGCCGCATGAGGAGAGCATCAGACAGTAACACAGACCCCAGGTCTTCACAAAGAGATAACTTTAGGACTCAGCAATCCAGCAGGAAGCCACTCTTTTTGATGAATACTTTAAGTGGTTCAGAAACGTTCTACCCAAGAGAAATGGAATGTCAAGACATAAACAATTGTATGTGCAGCGTGCCATTTAAGTAATGGAATTCTACTCCTGAGTAAGGTTTTTCGTTAGGTTAGCATACGTATGGAACCTGTTCTGTACCCTACAGCCCCAGGCAGGCTCCATGATGTGCCATGTCTGCAAAAGGACCTTTCAGTTACAGAGAGTGAGAACTGAAGAAAGGCGTGTCCTCATCTACCAGGAAGTTCCTTCTCAGACTTCATCAGCCATTGATGATTAATATCTCCTGTTAACACAGCCTTTCAGTCACTTGTTAGTTCCTTTGCATGCTCTTGTCAAAAATAATGAAAAGGGTACATCTTGTGGCCTGACAGAAATGATCCCACACCTAAGGTTCAAACTCCAAAAAAGATTACGCTCCCTGAGCTTGCATTAAATATGAATTAAGAAACTTTATGACAGTGGGGAAATGGCACATTCAGTAAAACGTGAGGCCTGAGTTTGGATCCCCATGACCCACACACCTCTAATGCCAACCTCTAATGGGAGACAGAGACAGGCAAATTCTTGGAAGCTCAAAGGCCGGCTTGTTTGGCTTATATGAGTAATTTCCAAGCCAATAAGATCCTGCCTCAAACAGAATGGTGGAAATCAGCTGAGGACTGACATTCAAGATTTTCCTCTGACCTCTACACACACGCACGCACGCACACACACACACACACACACACACACACACACCCTTGGAACACTGTATGTAATGGATATGTATATGCCCTGTTTATGTGGTCCTGGAGATGGAACCCAGGGCTGTGCTCACGCCAAGCAAACACTTTACCAACTGAGTGATATGCCCAGCACTCTACTACACTCTCGTGAGCTCCAACTACAAACGTGGAACCTTATAGTTAGAGCATATGATTTAATTGCACGGTGGTTCCAGGTAATCTGCAATCAAACAATGCTGTAAAAACTTTTAAAAGGAGACAAGTTGCAAAAAATCATAGTCTGCAGCAACAGAAAGTCATGAAAGCAAAGAGAACTACCGAAGGCAACCAAAGAGGACCCATCCAAGCTGAGTAGGAGGCCATTGGCCTGTTTTCACAATTGGAATGTTTGCCATTTCCAAGTGCAAGATGAGGCTTGAGTCTGGCCGGAATACAAGGACATTACTTTGAGAAAAAGAAAGCAGTTGGAGATGGTTTGGCTAGAGTGATGATCTGGAAACCCCAAAACCCCTTCATGCAAGAGGCCATTTCCCCAAACAAGAGACATATAGTTAGTTGTAGATCTTTAAAATAAACAAACTGATGGACTGGGAAGAACACTTGCTTGTCTAGTGTGCATGAAACCTGGGTTTGATACCATGGTGGCACTTATCTGGAACAAGGGAACTTGGGAGGTGGAAGAAAGAGAAACAAGAGTTCAAAGTCATCCTTGGCTACATAAGGAGTTTAAAGCCAGCCTGGATTGAATAAGACTGTATCTCAAAACAAAACAAAAAGTAAAAAAGAAAAGAAAAGAAAAGAAAAGCAGACTGAACTGTATTGTACAGGTGCAAGAGCAAAATGATAAAGTCTCTCTTGAGAAGAGAGGTGGTCTGCTCCAAACACACACAGTTTCCTCTCTAAAACATTTCCCAAATATGTGATAGCCTCCAGCTTGGGGGTGAAGAACAGAGAGCAGAGTCCAAACAAGCTAACAGGGAGAATAACTGACCTGATTTTTGTTTCTTGGTTTTGTTGTTGTTGTTTTTGTTGTTGTTGTTGTTGTTGTTTTTAATAACTCAGCAATGGGAGAAGCAGGCTAGAGATGTAGAGTACTGCTAAAATATTTACTTGACCTACACAAAGTCCTGGGTCCCATTCCTACCTCAGTGCACGCTACAAAAATGTTTTAGTTGTCATCCCATACATCTATTCTGTAGTTTTCCTGAGTGAGTGAGTGAGTGAGTGAGTGAGTGAGTGAGTGAGTGAGTGA